>NW_027069620.1:179142-182522 GCF_002906115.3 Quercus suber
GAAAGAGAGTGCAATATATGGGATGATCTGTGGGTCCAGATGTTCAAGGATTTATTCCTATCCCAAAGAGGGGAGCTGATCTGAATGGAATTCTGCTTACCTCTCAGTTTTTAAATTCTGAACATTTGGATTGCGATATTCACAAATTAAAGTTGTGGTTTGAGGACTCCATTATCGATCTAATTTTGAAAATTCCAATCTCTCTAGTTGCTGGTGTGGATCGCTGGGTTTGGACTCCTTCAAGTTCTGGGGATTTGTTATTTGTTAGTTAAATCATCCTATTGGATTTGCTAGGAGGAGGCAGATCATAATAATGATTCTCTAGAGCTATATTTGGAAAGCCAATTTGCATGAGAGGCATAAAATGTTGATATGGAGGGTTGCAGCAATGTTTTGCGTACCGATGCCAATCTTGGTAAGTTCTTTGAAATTGGTGATGATATTTGTCCTTCTTGCAAATCAAAAGTTGAGTCCTCAATTTATCTTTTTGCTCTATGTCCATTTGCAAAACCAGTTTGGTTCAATAGTAAATGGCGGTTAAAAATGGATTCATTTGGTTTCTCCTTGGGTCCGTTTGGATAGCACTTATTGTTGCTGAAAGTTGCTAAAAACTGATTGTTGTTGAAAACACTATAGCAAAATAATTTTTAAATGTGTGAATAGTATTGTGGCACCCACTTTTAATATTAAATATTGCGTGAACAGTGTGTGAACAGTGCATGAACAGTGAGTGAACAGTGCGTGAACAGTGAATTTTGTCCCCCAAAGTCAACAGCTGCGGCAGGAAAAAAAAAAAAAAAAAAAAGGGAGAAAACGCAGAAAGGAAACGCGCCGTGCCTCTGTATCCAAACCCTCACCTTGACAATGGACCTTATTCAATTCTTATTTCCCTTCCTTTACAAATGTTTTGAGCCAAAAGGACGAGTTCCTAATGTTTGGAGCCATCCTGTGTGATGGAATTTGGAAGTTGAGGAATTAAGTGCAATTTGAAGATCTTTCTCTAAGTGATTAGTTTCTTTTGACCTATTTGGATCAATCCAAAAATTTGAGGGGAGCCAATTATAAACTTTAAAATATGGGCATGCAAATAAAATAGCTAAAAAAGTTTTTTTTTTTTAAAAAGAAAAGAAAAAAGAAAAAGCTAATTTGAGAAGGGGGGGGTGTCCGTCCCTGTTTCCAAAATTTGGAGGACTTTTGTTGAGTTAAAAATCTTAGAGTTACTAATGGGCCTCCTATGAGTCTTAGTCCTTCAAAGCAGAGCTGGTCCCCCAAGCCGTTTTGCTGTTAAACTCAATGTGGATGCAGCAGTTGGATCTAAATTCTCATCCATAGATATGGTAGCGAGAGACTGGGGATGAGAGTTGGTTTTTTCTTGCTCTCATAAAGTGAATATGATCCTCCCTCTCCAAGCTGAAGCTAAAGAAATTAAAATGGCACTGTCTTTGGTTCCTATGATAGAAATGGAGAGTATTCTTATTGAGATGGATTCTAAGATCTGTCATGAAGCTCTCCAAAATTTGAGTACCCTCCTCCTCTGAGACTAGCTTCCTATTTACTTGAGATGCACTCTATGTTATCTTCTCTTACTAATGCTTCTATGTCTTGGGTGCCTAGACATGCTAATATGGCAGCACACGCTCTGGCTAAGTGGTCTTCATCTTGTAATTTTTTTGGTTCCTTTGGTTTAGGCAGCTGCCCTCCCTATTTTGGTTTAGTAATTAGGGAGGAAGCTTGCTCTTGTTTGTAGTTTTCTTTATGTTAATAAAGCCTTTTCCATTTGTTTTTTCATAAAATAAAAAAGACCTCTTTCCGCTAGCGATGCTAATTCTGTTTCAATATAGTGCTCCCTAATTAGTTCGGTAGTTTGCAAGAAATTTCCTACTAATGACTGTAACTTACCGTCAACTTTGATACTTATTGCTTAATTGAGGCTTGCTCCTTTATTTTCTTTTTTAAATCTCTTGTAATTGTGGAACGAACTCTACCCACTAGGCTACTACTATGTTAAAAGTCATAACTTCTTACTTATATGCGGTCGCAGTGAATTGGCAAATGGCAAGTTATAGTTTCAGGTTCATGTTGAGTCATCTTGAAATCTAGTTGAAAGTTGAAACACATTTTTCTTTTTTAAGCCCAAAATGGGACTATCTGGCCTTTTGCCCCTTTGGGCAAAAATATTTGGCGTTATGCCCCTGTTTTGAAACTATATAGGGGCGTGCCCCTGTTTCAATACTCGGTAATTTTAAAGCCGATTTACTTACTTTACTCGGATATTCAAAAACCGAGTTTTATGCTGGTTCTTGCCACACTGGCGATCCAGCGTGGCTTTTTGGAAATAAAATATTCCCGCGTAACTGTTTGTAACTCGATAATACAGAATCCGATTTATGTGCAGAATATGAAACACTTTCGAATGTAACATCTCTAAAACAGTTTGTGTGTCTTCCTTCCTCTACAGCTTCTCTCCCTTCCTTCATCCGATCAGTAGCCACCCTCAGTCCGTTCAGTAGAGCCTTCCCAAGTTCAACGAATATTCAAGTTCTCCTATTTTTACCCGAACCCAAACCAAATCGGTCAGTCGACGCTGGATTGAAGCTCAATCCAAACCCACACCCAAACCCACACCTTTTCACTCTCGCCATAGCCGAAGCTCAACCCAATCCATCTTCAGAGTTCAAGGATTAGAAACTTATTAAGGTAATTTCTAAATGCTGAGATCAAATATTCGTTTTTTCCCTTTGCATGTAATCTGAGTTAAGTATTGATTGTGCGTTTACTCTGATTTGAGTGTGGCTTCTTAAGTTTTTCTCTGTTAGATTTTCCTGTATCTCTAATCATTATTATTATTGCTTTTTTAGGTTTGTTGGGTTTGGTTTTGAACTGGGTTTGGTTTTGAACTGGGTTTGGTTTTGAACTGGGTTTGGATGCACGTATAGGGCATAAATTCATGTAAAAAATACAGTTAGCATGACAACGGTGGCCATTGTTAGGGAAAATTTCTTTTTAATTCAACTGTATTTCAGGAAATTATGTTGGATGTGAAAATTGATTTTGAATTAGGGAAAATTGCTATTTAATTCAATGCTAAATGATCTTGAATTGAGAAGCTATTGGTTTTACAAGCTTCAAACTTACTGGCTTTTGCAAGCTTCCACTCTGTTAACTTATTAATATAATAGATATAATGTGTGTATAATGGATATGCATGCATATATCTACACACAGACCATAAAATGCACATCATGGACATCCACTATCACTGAACTAAATTGAGCTCATAAATGCCCTGTATATCTACTGTTTTGGGTTCCTAAAACCTTTGCTGCCACATTTTGTGTACAGATGCATAATTGATTGTCATAAGAGACTAGAATTGTCTT
>NW_027069620.1:193637-204885 GCF_002906115.3 Quercus suber
TTTCTCTAGGTCATCATATTGTGGTGTTATTTATTTTTACTGCTTTGCATGATATGATATATTGTTGTTTAACCTAGATTTGAACAATTAATTTAAGTAATCACTTAGTTAATATATTAAGTTAAACAATCTGTTTTAAAGGGTCTAAACTAACAAACAAGACCCACTAATTTTTGTAATTAAAAGTTAAAAAAAGAAACTTTTTCTCTTAATTTGGCTACCAATTTCAGCTTCTAACCAAGGATGGACCCAAGTGGGAGTTCACGGGGGCCCAGGCCCCACTAACCCAGTTTTTTTTTTTTTTTTTTTTTTTTTTTTTACTTACTTATGATATTTTTCATTTTTGTAGTTGGCCCCTCTTCTAAAACCTTAAGCCCCCTCTTCATCAATCAGGCTAGCTAGTCTAGGACAACTACCAACTATCCAATTCAAAACTTAACAAAAATAATAAAGGCATTCATAACGGTGATTGTATTTTAGCAAGAAAAAAAACTATTTTACCACAAAAGAACCAAAAAATCATGTGTTATTAGAGAAACTAAAACTAAATTTTTTGCAACTACAGTAAAATGGTATAAATACCAATTGACTGTAATAGGTTGTTAAAAATAAAATACAATATTTTATTAAAATTATCTCTCTTCCTTTAATTAAAAAACTCAAATTATCTCTCTTCCTTATTATTTTAATAAGTTGTTTATAATATTTTAAATAAAGTGGTAAAAAAATAGAACATTCGATGTTGGTTTATTGTAAAGCGAGGCAGTAAAAATAGATAAAGTATCTTTTTGAGATGCTAAAAGTTAAAAATTTTGGCACCACTATTGTGAATGTTCTAATTTCAAAAAAAAATTAAAAATCCTAGCTAGCCTAGTTTTTAAAAAAAATAAAAAAAAAACTTTTTTTTTTGTCTTTATTGGTAGATGATTGCATCTTAATGTATTAAAAAACAATGATTTTGTATAGTTATAATTTGTTAATACTATATAGATGCCTATTTGAGTTTTTTTTTTTTTTTTTTACTTATACTCCGGCCCCCTCTAACTTAAAATTCGGGGTTTGCCCCTGCTTCTACTATCCCACTTAGGGTGAGTTTGGTTCAGCTTTTTTAAGTTGGACTTTTTGAAAAAATTGAGTTTTCAAAAAGTGCATAATGAAAAAGTGGTTATCAAAAAGCTGAGTGTGTTTGGTAAAAACTGTTAAAAAGTACATTTTGAAAAAGCTGAGTGTTTGGCTAGCATTTATAAAAGTGGATGTTTGAGTTATAAATTACCAAAAAGGACAAGATATATATATATATATATATAAAAGAATTCTTTGTTTTAATTATCTCTCTTCATGCAAGTTATGGACACAACATTTTTACAAAAATTTCACAATAAAGTCTATATGACAAGTTGTTAATGGTAGATAAAATAATAATAATGTCATTAGTAGGTCCAAATGAGAACTAATAATAACTTACTATGTAAAATTTATTACGAGAAGCATTATATTCACAATATTTTTCGCAATATTTTCACAACAAAATTTATGTGGAAAGTTGTTACTAGTTCTAATTTGAACTCACTATTGAAATTATTTTTTTACTAACCAATATTAACTAATAACAATTTGTTACTTAAAATTTATTATAAAAATATTATGAAAATATTATAGTAGCATTTCTCAATTAGGATTTTTTATTTTTTATATTATTTTTTCTTTCTTCGTTTCACTTTTAGCCATAAGTTTCATTTCTTTTTCTTTCTTTCTTTTCTTGTTTTTTTACCTCCACACACGTGTCCACTATCTCTACCCCCTTCTTTTATTTTCCTTTTCTCCATCATTCTCCCTCATTCAGAACGTTCCAGGGAGCTCTCTCTCTCTCTCTCTCTCTCTCTCTCTCTCTCTCTCTCTCTCTCTCTTATTTACTTGATTCCAAAACTCACTCTGCGATTAAAAAATTGTCCTTTTCTCCCTCATTCAAGAACATTCCAGGGAGCTCTCATCTTCATGCTATTGCTCATCTTCGTCCCCAACCCAGTCCAGATGGGTCAGATGGCTTCTGTCTGCTGTCTTTTTTTTTTTTTTGCTTTTATTGTTATGATTTGATTAATTTTAAAATTGTGTTTTTGAGTTTGTATTCTAATAATCTGATTATGCTTGAGTTTAGAGATGTTTGAGAGAAAGATTGTTGTGTTTGTATTGTTTGTTCTATAGCAGAGCAGCACGGAGAAGACCTTTGTAGCAGCACAGTGGGCGATTTGGTAATTTAACACTGCCTCAACGATAATATTGATGAAACGCGCATGGACTTTCTGATTATGGACCTCCTAAGCTCCTTTTTGCAAACGCGCATTTCTTCACAAACTTAAAACGCAACTTTTAACAAAAAGTTGCGTTTTATACTAACCAAACACGTAGTGAGAGCTGGCTTTTTTGAAAAGCCAACTTTTGGGCTCAAAACGCCCAAAAAAAGTGGCACTTAGCCACTTTCTTTAAGCTCTCCCTTTTATTCTTTCCCTCTCACATTCTCCCCAATTCCTAAAATTATACCACAATTTATTTTGAGAAGATACCACAAGTCTTTCATACATATCAATATTAAAATCTTCGGGGGAACTACTTCAAATAATTATCCTCCTCTCAAGATTCCTCCTCTTCAATTTTCCTAGCATGTCTCGTATAAAATTAAAGAAGCGCAATTTTTTTTAAATCTCATTTTTCATGTTTGTACAATTTTTTTATTTTTAAAAATCTCATTTTCATGTTTGTGAATTTACCTTAATCAAGATTCTTTCCTCTTTAAAAGGTTTTTTCAGATTTTTATCCTACAATTATGCCCCAAAGAAGACTTAACTATTTCTCATATCCTACAAATGGAGTAATGGACCACTTGGATTCTTGTGTGTATATGTTCCCAAACAAAGAAAAAGAGTTTCTTGTGTGTGTAAAAAGAGTATCGCGCGTCCAAGAAACTTGGTTCATTTATCAAGATTTTCTCGCCAAAAAGTTCAGCTGATTTTTATCTGCATCTTATCTATTTACCTTGGTCAAATTAATAATTCTCTGCAACATGTGTAGATGTGACATCATTAACGATTATTATTTCCATAATCCATATGTATTTCAATCCATAAACAACTCGTATCTATGTTGCATGCCAAATACGCTAAAGGGTGGGAATATATTGTTGGAAATTAAGAATCGAAAGATGCGTACATGTCTCAAACAACCCCGTTATCTGTCTTTGATATAGAGAACATGTTATTTATTATGAATCTATATAAATTTAATATACCATCAATCACCCAAAGAAAATCTAACATTAATTTATTATGTTATTGACATCCACCAATCAAATTTATTGTCATATTAAGTTGTAAAAGTAATGATGTAAAATTTGTAATATTTTTAACTTTTTCATAACTTTATACATACAACAATATATATATATATATATGTATATATATGTGTGTGTGTGTGTGTGTGTGTGTGTGTGTGTGTGTGTGTGTGTAATTGGTGTACCAAAATTTTATTTTCATTGAGTTCCTATGGTGGTCACTTGTGTAAATACTAAAATCCAATCACAAAATTAAATGACACTCAAACAAGTTGTGAAATTAGGTGAATTTAGGTGTCGTTGTAGGCACTTTGATTAATTGATTAGTTGTCATACAAGAAAATTTTCACTAGTAACCTGAGAATTGCTCTTTATGACTTTTTTTTTTTTTTTGATAAATTTGATGGTAATATAACAAAGTGGGGGAAGGATTTAAACCCTAAACATCTTTGTTAAATACCTATAAAGTATTAATTGAGTAACAAAACTTTTGAAATTTCTCTTTATAACTTGAGAATTTCTATTTGTCCAGTGAGGCAATTTTAGAGAGTTGTTAAAATATCAATCAAAAGTGTTTTCTTTAAAATAAATAAATAAAAAAACAAATAAAAAGAGATAATTATTGAGTACTTCCGAAGTACCATAAGTGCATACTCTCCCTCTCACATAACTATAAGTCTCACTAATTAAATTTATAGTGAAACTCACAATTCATGTGAGATGAAAGAATACACATTTATAATACTCGCAAAGCATTCAATAATTTTCCAACAAAAAGAAACCTCCTTAGTATCACACTTATTAAGAGGAGTTTCAATCATGTTAGAAAAGAAGAGAAAGGGTCTTCCCTATATTATGTAGCCACTAGTGCATTTGATGGAGTTGACACACATAGACACACTTTTAAACTTCTCATGTTTTGGTATACTTTATTTAATCATGGACTCCATTAACGGGTGCACTTAGCGGGTGCCCTTGTATAATAATGGTTTTATACCCATTTCTAAAAGAAATCAAACGTACTGCTTTCAACCTATGGTCAGGATTTTATTATCTTTAAATATTTTTCAATGTAAATGGAACCCTTTTCCTCATTTACAAAAACGTTTATTTATTTGAATTTGAAAAAAAAAAAATGGAAAGCCTGTGCAACAAGTTTAATACTATAAAGGGAAAATGTTCAATGCGTAAATGAAAAACTAATAGGAAAAACCTTCCCTGGAAATAATGCAATCTTTTTCTATTTCAAGGATCAAACACATACACACATGGTGAAGCTTTCTACATTTGAACATGTTTTATTTAATTAGATTTGAAAAAAAGAAACTAAATCTAAGTACGGCACTGCAAGAAATACTATAAGTATTGGATATTCATCCAAAAAACAAATATGCTTTGGACACGCACGCTTATGATACAATATTTGCAGTAAAAAAGAGCCACTAAACTAAGTATTGTGTTTCTAACCTAGCTAGCTGGCCTACCTAATCCACTTGATGTGAGTCAAGTCAGTGGTATTCTTTGCTTTCTTTGCGGTGGATTGATATTGCATTGAGAGGAGGTCTTGATTATTTTTAGGACCTGCTAGAAAGATTTTGGTAGTCGCAAAAGGAAAAGCTTATACATTTTGTTTGTTTCCTTGGAAGTTTGTCATTGGACCCATGATTCGAGTTGGTTCATCAACAACAAATTACACTTTTATTTATTAATTTCTTAAATTAAACAAATAAATGGAATTATCAAATATGCCCCGATATATGGCATCTTTTATTATATTTTTTAAATAATGTTAAAAATACTACAAATTTTTTTTTCATGTCTTATAAATTGACACGTTAGTAATCACAAAAAAAAAATATTAACACATTTATTATAGAGTTCAGCATCCTATCGATTCCAATGCACAAAACGCACTGAATCCAAGCCTCACCTTTGTTATGTTATTAAAGTTACCAAAGTGTGTTCTTTGCCATGTTAATTTATAAGTCTTTTACAGCAAACTTTATGGTAGTTTTATCATTTTTTTTCTTAATATTCTCCAATCCACGATCTCCTTCCCTTACTACCATTAGGACAACAGTTGCACGAGTCTCATAGCCATCTTCTACTTCTTCTTTGAAACTTATAATGTTTTTTTTTTTTAATTCCATATTCGATTAGGATAGGAAAAGATCAGTGGGTTCACTCCTGGAGTCAAGCCCTATATATCTTTTGGCCATGGCTTACAACTAAAGTCAACCCAAATAAAAATAAAAATAAAAAATAAAAAATAAAAATAAAAAAATCACAAAGTTTTTGGGTTAAAGATATGCAACCTCCTAGCAACTCAGATCCTTGGTTTATGTTCCTTGTTTGCTTTGTTCCAATACAAAACAAAGGGTTGAGTTGAAGGAATGCAACCTCAAAGAAAGTCTGCTCCTTGACTCTCTTTTATCCTGCTGTTTTTGGATTTCACTCTTCATATGGTACCAAAGAAGATGGATAAAAGTTAAACAAAAATATGGAAGTTCAAGACAAGTTGCATGTTAAAATCCAAAAGTGGTCTTTCTCTTTGTCATCCTTTCCTCTCCAATAATGTAGAAGAAACCATATCTCTAGTAAGGTTCTCTTCATATATATTTCAATTAACAGGCTTTAATAGAACAGTAATCCAGCCTGCATGAGCATGATTTTGATCATATCAACTCTGCTGCATCTTTATTAATTGGTGTTAGGAGTTGCACACAAATATGCATCCAACGCATGCTAGCAAACTTTTAATACTGTTTTAGATGAACTAGATCAAAGGTACAAAATGCGAAACACAGTACTCAAGTTTCACAAACTTGCTCAAGGGTAGGAGTTTGTGGATAGTTAAAATTTCCTCAAATAGTTCTTGGGTATGGAGGAAGCTACTAAAAAGCTCAAAAATCTGGCTAGACCTGAATCCTAAGGTTTGATGTGGGAGATGGATTTTCTTTTTCTTTTTTGTGGCTGTATATAGGTTACATCCAAATGGGGTAAATACGTCTCTAGACATAGACATTGGACAATACATGATCCTACCAACAATTTAGAGGCAAGATCTATGCATTTTGGGATATATATATAGATTAGATTTCTTCAATGAAGATTTAAGGTTGATGCTTTGTGTGTACTTTGTAGGAGTTGTGTAGAAAGTAGTATACATCATTTTTTTTTTTTAATGTATCTTCCCACAGAGGATATGGAAACAAGCTATGAAATGGTCTAACCCTGAGACTAAATGGGGTAATATGGTAGAGTAGGACTTGAGGACTCAAAAGGGAAACTTAGAAGGCTCCTTATGTGGGCTAGCTTGCAGGCGCAGTGCATGGTTGATCACTTGTAGAATTAGAGGAACCCAAAATTCATGGAGTAATGGTGAAGAATGAGGATTAGGATTTGCAAGCTATCAAATGTGATGTAAGAAGAAGGATTGAAGCAAGAATCAGTTTCAAGAACTCTTTGCTGGGGTTGGGGAGTTTCAGTATATATATTAATCTTAACAAAGAAGGGTTATATGGTCATTCTTGTGATGATTTGTTTGTTCAGTTCTATGTAGTTGGCTATAATGCAAAGGTTATGTAATTTGCTGTGTCTTGTTTTGAAATTTTTTGTTTTTAGTTGAAGCAGAGGAGTAATTGGTGCTGTGTAAGTGGGTTTCCAGTTGTGTTCTTTTGTACTGTGAGTTTCTTCAATATACTATATCTCTTATTCACCCCAAAAAACAAAAGCAATACAAACTACTGCAAGCAAATCTAAATTCATTTAAGCTAGTGTTAGATTTGGAATCATTTAAGCTAACCCAATCAAAATTGCCTATAATCAAAATCATTTAAGAAAGTTTGATATTTTTTAACTCTGTTAGGAATTAAACCCAATTCCTAGATTTATGAGATGCAAAAATAAAGAAAAAAAAAATATGTGCCAAAGATATGATCAGATAAGACAATATTTACATGGTTTGGCAATTTGCCTACATCCACGAAATTGCAGTAATGTTACTATCTTCAGGGGAAAAATATAAGATGCAACAATACAGTTTTTCTCTCTCTAAACAACACAACCAGCCCTAATCTGAAACAACACAACCAGCCCTATCAGCCCAAGCTTCCACATTATGGACTAAATCTCAGAAAATGTTCAGTAAAAACCATAACATTTTTATATCGGATCGAGTCATAATTCAGATAGGCTCTACAAAACCCAAAAAATTATTGTGACAAACTCATGTGTATCTTTAGCTGCATGACTGGAACATGACAGGAACACGACAAATCGGACAGGTTGGACTCTTCTTCAACCAATATCCAATACAATTTGAATGAAAAACATGGTTGCATGATGGAAAAACTTGGCATGATTGGCCATTCTTAAAATCCTCTAGACAAATAACACATACAGTACAAGCTGATGCTATCTCCTTGCTTCCGTAATTTACCAATGGAGGTAGTTTTTCTAATGCTTGCTGTTTTTCCCTTTTGCTTACCTCTATGACCGCCTCTATAAGCATTTTCAATGAAGCCCAAATCCGTATATTTAATATGAAACAAGATGAATATGGAATGCCCTCTGGTTGATGGGCTATTCTTTCTCCTTCTTCAAGATCTCGATCACGGCTTTCATTCGAGGGCATGCAGAAGAGGTCACAAATATCGGCAATGACAAGGAGAATGAACAATGGTACTACTACGGAGACAACAATAATGACTACATAGAATAATATAGCGATGCAAACAATAGCAATTAATGATAAAATAGGATGAAGAGGAGGAGGCATAGGGTGCGGGGGAACAAAGGCTTGAGGAACCATGTTGCACATGAGAGCAAAGGCAGTTGCGTCCGATTTTTTCAATGAAATTTTTTATAAACCTAGTATCTCATCTTTCAAAAAATGTATATAGAGGAAAAAAAAAAACAAAAAACAAAAAAATGGAACAGAAGGTTTGTGTTATAAAGAATGGATGTAAATCCAAGCTGATAAGAGTTGTGAATCCCAAATATAGAGGTTTAATGTTTTAAACCAATGGTCAACTGTAAAAGAAAGATTTGTCAGGTAGAGTTGGCAGCTATGTTTAGACTTTTTCAAATTATCTTCACATATATATAATATATATATATATATACTAGTCTCATCACACGCGCTTCGCACATGTGATGAGGGCTTTTTTTTTTTTTTGGGTTTAGTATCATAATGCTTAAAAGTGAGTTAAAGATAGTGTCATAATTTTTAGGATCTTTCTCTATGTGAGTTTTTTTTTTTTTTTTTAAATAATCAAGATAGTGTCATAATTCTTAGAATCTTTCTTTACATTTTTTTGAGTTCAAAATCTTTCTCTACATGAGAGTTGATAAAAGTTTGAATTTAAATAAAAAGTGGTAATTTAGATTGGAGAAGAGAAAGGAAAAAGTTTAAAACTTAAGAACCTTTTAAAAATAATAAATTACTCTTTTAACCAATTTATATTTTTAAATTTAAAATTATTTAACTAAATTACAGGGGTATTTTAGAGAGTTTAAAAATTTGTGTGAGGATATTTTAGCACGCAAAATTATGAAACCCAAATAGAGAATCCTGTTATTAGTAGTAAGATAGAAGATTACATTCTTAAGCTAATTATTTTATTAGTCCATTTTAGAATGAAATGATTGCTTTTTACATCATTTAATCAATAATTTTAAAAATATATTAAAATAAAAATTGCTAATTTCTATTTAAATATTAATGATAAAGATGATATTTTTAAAACTAATACACGGGTTTTGAAATAGTAAAATTAAGAACTTGATAGTACAATTATCCTAAAAACCCTATGTAGGCGACTAAATAAATCAAACGAGTAAAATAGTTTCACAAATGCGAATTTGTATTGATAAATATGCGGTACAATTCTCTGTAATTACAAAAGAGTGATCCTCTGATTCGATCTCCTTGCAAGACTTATTGATTGGAATTGTGGTAATGTGATTTTGATTCAAACACAAAATATCCTTCAATTTGGCTGAGGAATGAATCGAAGATATTTGAAAATGAATTATAATGAATCTTTAGCTACAAGCTTGTTAGAAATTCTTTGTTCTTCACGTTTTTCATGTCCTTCGTGTGTTCTTCGTGTTCTTTGAAGGTTTATGGTGGAAGTTTTTCAGTGCTTTAGAATCCGTAGAGCTTCATCGATTTATGGTTTGTTAAAGTTTTTAGAGGCTTTTAAGCTTGATTCCAGCAAACTTTAGGATCGAGGCAGATAGTTTGGATGATTCTACTTCAAATGTTCTTTGATTTTAAGGTTGAAGCTCTTGAAGACTTTGTGGCTTGATTCCTGCAAAGCTTCTGTACTTCTGAGTGCTTCTGAATCTTCTCTGATGCTGCTTGTGCTCTGGATGTCTTGATCTATTGAAATGCCTTAGGAAGACTTCTATTTATAGGAGTTTGGGGGTTGGTGAGTGACACGTGGCGGAGTCTGATTGATGACACATGTCATAGCCTAATTGGTCCGCTTATGTCATCACTTACTCGTGCTGAATTACATATGTCATCGCTTACACGTGCCAAACTGCCTATGTCATCACTTACACGCACTGATATGTGACTGGTTTTTTTGCATGCATGTTATGCCTCTATTTCAATGACACTTGGCAAATTTCTGTTGGTTTTTAAGTAGTGATAGCTAAACCTAGCAGCAATACGTGGCGCTTTGTAATTGGTTAAATTTTATGGACTTGGTAGTATGGTGTATCAGCTTATGATAGGTCGGGAATTTTCCCTCTCTACAAATGCTCCCTCGAGACTCGTTCATGTACACAATTTCAGAGTGTGGTGAGGGAATGAGTCTCGAAAAGAATGGATTTTGACACTCGACTCTTCAAGTGAAGTGGTTAAAGGTGGTGAAGCTTTCAGCAAGATGAGGTAATTTCAGAAGAGCAAACCCACCCATATGAAAGGCTTTAATGAGATCAAAAAGGGGTCTGGGAGTATTTGAATGTACTTGTGTGACCGGGCCTTCTCAACAGAGGTTAAGTTGAAGTAATTTCAAAAAAGTGTTCTGGATCGTTAGCAGTGATCACAAGGTGTAGAAGATGGGGAAGAGGCAAGGATGTTAGCTGGGTACAGCATGCAAAGTTATGGGGCTAGCCTCGCATTTTTAAGAACTCTTGGTGAAGTGATCTCAGAGGAATCTACTTTGGATTACAGCGAGGACAAGTGGGAAAGTGGTTGAATGTGCTTGTGTTATCGTATTTCCCAAGTTAAGTTAAGGTAATTTCAGAAGCCTATGGATTTCGAGTTTACTGGTGGTGATTGTGAAGAAGATGGCGATGAAGATGAAGAGAATGGGTGAAACATATGACACCATAGCACTGGCCTTGTACGTCGGGGACTCTCTAGTGTAGATGTTTTTGGGGAGTATACTTTAGGATGCGGGACTGACTGCATGCTGAATGAGGTCCGGCGGCAAATTGTCGAATATGCATGTGTGATGGGACCATGCCAGCAGATGTTAAGTTGAAGTAATTTCAGAAGAGTACTTTTTGAAATACTTTAAACAGAATTTAAGTTGGAGTAATTCCAAAAAAGTGTGTTCTGAGGTACCAATAATGATGACCTTTGGGTCCCACGCTGGTGGGAATATGGAATGAGGCTTTGGCGACCATTTACCGACACCAAAGGTTGATTTTTGATGAGCTGGTACCTTGGAGGTCATCGTAAGTGTTGGATGGGAGAAAATTTGTAGGATAACCCAACACCTTTTACAACTTTCACCTAATGCCACTCGTTGGAAAAGCACAGAAAATGAAAGATGGGGCTAACTTGTGTGATCCTAATTTTAGAAACCAGCCAAGTTGCTGTTTAATCCGAACCACTACTTCTGCTGGAAGACCAAACAACTTGAGAAGGACTATGGAGTCTCTCAAAGTAGTTAAGGTGCT
>NW_027069620.1:210781-232694 GCF_002906115.3 Quercus suber
ATACATTTTATCCCAATCTTTCTCACCTTTTATCATTCCTTCCTCTTGACCAAGGCTGAATCAACTTTTGTGCTCTTCTGGACTCCTGGGTGATCAAATGAAAAGGAAATTCTCGTCTTTTCTTCCATCTCCTACGAGTAACAGTAGTCCAACCCTCTTCCTCATCCATTGTTAAGCTTTTATCATCATTTGAGTTATAGACAGATGTTTCTTGCGAGAGCTGAACTTGAACAGGTTCCAAAGAACCGAACTGGATGATTGTGGTATTTGCCCCCTGCTTAGTAGTCAGAGACATGCAACTAGGTAACCCGCAAGCAAACGTTGCAAGGTTTGACTCGACAATGACATCAAAATCCAAATCGATTTTCCTTTACTTGGCTAGCTTCACGATGAGTTCCTTAAGAACAAAGCATTTTTGGATTGGATGGCTTATGATGCGATGATACTTACAATAGTTTAGGTCATCAACTTTCCCTATCTCTTCTGGTCGTTTGCATTCTAGCAATTCAATTAATTTCAACTTAAGCAATTGTTCTAGCATTTCGGGCATATTAGCATCTGGGAAAGGATATATCTTTTGTTCCCATTCCTTAAGTGGCAAGCAACGCATCTCATGCCGTTGGCCTCCCTCAAGCCTCTTCTCATTAGCCTTCACATTTCTGGTTGAAATTTTAACTAAGGCAGAGTTGACATTCATCGAGTCTTTGACGTTGCTTTTCGCATTCCTGTCATTCTTCCTTATTTCCCTTCTTTCTTTCTTTTCCTCAAGTACGGGAGGTCTTGTATTTCCATGGCTAGAGATACTCAGCTCCATGTCATGCACACGAGTTGCTAACTCTTCAAATGTTCGAGGTTTTATCCCTTAAAGGATGTAAAGAAGTCCCCAATACATGCCTTGGATGCACATCTCCACAGCTGAGATTTTAAAAAGTCTGTCTTTACAATCTAAACTCAAAGAACGCCATCAATTGATATAATCAACAATAGGCTCATCCTTCTACTGCTTGGTATTAGTAAGCTCCATCATGCTTACCGTGCGACGTGTGCTATAAAATCGGTTGAGAAACTCCCTTTCAAGTTGTTCCCAATTGCCAATTGATTCAGGTTCCATATCAGTGTACCAATCAAACGCATTTCCTTTGAATGAACGGACAAATTGTTTTACAAGGAGGCTTCCTTGAGTTCCTGCATTCTTGCAAGTCTCTACGAAGTGAGCAATGTGTCTTTTTGGATTGCCCTTCCCATTAAATTGTAGGAACTTAAGAGGTTGGTACCTATTTGGCACTCTCATGTTGTCGATGCGCTTTGTGTAAGGTTTTGAATATATGAGGGACAAGGGGAAGAACCCCCATACAGTGCTCGAATGGTATTTGTTATAATGTCTTGCAGTTGTTGGATAGATATCAAGGCCATTGAGGTGGAATGTCCGTGTTGAGAAGCACCTTCACCTCCTTTTCCTTTATCAACCCTAGCATTTTCTCCTTTCAAGGTAAAGCCAGGTGGGTGCTCAGGGTCAAGACTTAATTCACCCGAATCTTGCACCTCCAGTTTGTTCATCAGGGTTGCAATTTTGACATCCTTATCTTCAAATGCTTTTGTAAGAAAGATGACCCTTTGTTCCATTTCGGCCATCTTTTCTTCCATGGTAGAGGTGTTAGTCATCAACACTAGCATGACCTCTAGTTATGATGGAGAAAATGATGAAACAAGATGAGTCAACTGTACTTCATTCCTTAAGTTTGTCATCACGGGTGAAGAGTTGATAGACAGGGTCTTTGCTATGGATGATTCATTATTGATCTCCAAATCTTTTGAGACATGAATCATTAGCGGTAGCTTTCCTATTTGCAAGAAAGTCCACAGAGATGATAGTATGAAGCTTGCTTTCTTTGGTTGGTTGGGGTTGAAGTCGATCGAGACCTTTGGATCGATGGCAGGTGATTGGGCTGACATAATCATCAGCAATGGAAGCATAAACCATTGATTTTCAGACATTCTTGCTAGAGGCCATCGAAGCTGGTAGCAAAATGATGTCGAATTTCTTTTCTTTTTGAAGGAGAAAGAAATGAGAGGTAGAAATGTCCCACCAGGCGTGCCAGAATTTGTAGACGACTAAATTTCTAATTTGAAATAAATCAAATGAGTAAAATAGTTTCACAAATGCGAATTTGTGTTGATGAATATGTGGTACAATTCTCCGTGATTACAAAATGGTGATCTTCTGATTCAATCTCCATGCAAGACTTATTGATTGGAATTGTGGTAATGTGATTTTGATTCGAACACAAAATATCCTTCAATTTGGCTAAGGAATGGATCAAAGATCTTTGAAAAGGAATTATAATGAATCTCTGACTATAAGCTTGTTAGAAATTCTTTATTCTTCATGTTCTTCATGTTCTTTGAAGGTTTGTGGTGGAAGTTCTTCAGTGCTTTAGAGACTTGAATCCATAGAGCTTCATTGATTTATGATTTGTTAAGGTTTCTGGAAGCTTTTAAGCTTGATTCCAGCAAACTTTAAGATCGAGGCAGATAGTTTAAATGATTTTGCTTTGAATGTTCTTCAATTTTGAGTTTAAAGCTCTTGAAGGCTTTAAGGCTTGATTCTTGCAAAGCTTATATACTTATGAGTGCTTCTGAATCTTCTCTGATACTGCTTGTGCTCTGGGTGTCTTAGTCTGTTGAAATGCCTTAGGAAGGCTTCTATTTATAGGAGTGTGGGGGTGGGTGAGCGACACGTGGCAGAGTCTGATTGGTGACACATGTCACAACCTGATTGGTCCGCTTATGTCATCGCTTACACATGTTGGATTGCATATGTCATCTCTTACAGGTGCTGGACTGCCTATGTCATTGCTTACATGCTGATGTGTGATTGGTTTTTTTGCATGCATTTTATGCCTCTATTTCAATGACACTTGGCAAATTTCTATTGGTTTCTGAGTAGTAATAGCAAAACCTAACAGCAGTATGTGGCACTTTGTAATTAGTTGTATTTTGTGGACTTGGTAGTATGATGTGTCAGCTTGTGATAGGTCGGGAATTTTCCCTCTCTACACTCTATATTATGCTCTAATCCATGCATGAATGAGCTCTTATCTATAAAATATAGCCAAAATGAAAACTCAACATAGGATTAAGTTCATCCACTCTAATTTTATGTCAAGAATCTCAAATCATATTTCAAATCTACTACTAATTTTGCGTCTTTCCAATTTGAAATTAATTACTTTAAATTTGAAACTTGTTTAAAAGTACCACCAAAGGCAGTGGCTGCAACTCTGTAAGTTTCAGCAATGAAATTTTTCACGACTTTAGTCTTTATACCTTTGTGTGACTGTGTCCTCTCCTCATCCTCAAAATTGACTTCGTAAGTACAGTCTTAATGAAGTCATCTTCCCTATAATTGACAATGTTGCGGGGGTATTAGCCCCTTCTAACCATTTTTTTAACCCAAAAAAAAAAAATGACAATGTTGTCACACATTTCTATAACTCTACACACACATGCAGGGGCGGAGGGAGGGGGGGGCGAGGGGGGGCAGGTGCCCCCCTGAACTTTCAAATCTTTTCACTAAGAATGCCTGAAATACCATATTTGCCCCCCTACACTAGAGACAAAAAAAAAAAAAAAAAAATTCCCAATTCAGGTAATTCACGTTACCTTTTCAGCTTTCCTTGTAGTAGTAGACTTCTACTAGCAATTCTATATATAAAATTAATGGGTCCCACTTAATAAACTTGATTTTTTTTATGCTCTATACCAATTACCAAATACCAAGCCGCCTACTATTCAATGAATTCACGTTACTGAATAAAACCGTGGGTCCCACTTGGTAATAATTTAAAAAAAAAAAAAAAAAAAAAAAAACTTTGCTACAAGCCTACACCTACACGGAGTAGAAATCAGTAAGCATAGAACTCAAAAAAAAAAATATATATATATATATATATAATATGCAAACAAAGCATGGCCTCCCATCAAAGAGAAAAAAATTTCTTTTCAAACCAGTCTATTTCTTTGGATCTCAGAGTTTTTAGGCAGTTTTTAAAAGCATTCAAGTTGGATTTTAAGTCACACATTCAAATATTCATAGGTATGCATACTCTTAATACTTTTACTTTGATTTATTTGTTTATTTAATTTTTTAAAGAATCAAATTATATGTTTAAACTGTTTATATTTAGATGGATCTCTTGATTTGACTATTTTTAACCATAAATTTATAATTCAAATTATATGTTTAAACTATTTGTATTTATAATGATCTTTTAATTTGATTATTCTTAATCATAAATTGTAATTTTTTTCTTTATTTTAATGATATGACATATATATTTGTAGTTAATTGAGATTATGGAGAATCCTGATCATAATAATGAGTCCGGATCAAGTCCTAAACGAACTCGTATCGAAGTGGATGTTGCAAATCTTCCCATGGATCCTGGTTTAAGAATAAAAATTTCTAACTATCATCCTAATGAAAGAGATCAAATTAGAAGGCATTATCTACAAAATAAAGCTTGTCAACTAGTTAACCATGATTTTCCACAAAGTCAATTTGACAAAACAAAGCGTCGATTTAATCCAGTGTGGTTCAAAGAATATCCTAGTTGGTTGGAATATAGCATTGCAAAAGATGCTGCATATTGTCTATATTGTTATCTATTTCGACCTGATACTAGTGATCAAGGAGGGAGAGACTCATTTGTTACTGAAGGATTCAGAAATTGGAAAAAAAAGGAGAAATTACAGAAGCACGTTGGGGATCACAACAATGCACATAATATAGCTCAAAGAAAATGTGAAGCTTTGTTAAACCAGAGACAAAGTATTCAAACAGTTATAAACAAGCAATCAGATGTTGAGAAAAGGGAATATCGGACTCGTTTGAATGCATCAGTGGATTGTATTTGTTTTCTACAACGGCAAGGATTAGCATTTCGTGGCCATGATGAATCTAAAGACTCCAATAATCAAGGAAATTTTCTTGAATTATTACAGTTTCTTGCAAATCATAATGAAAAAATTGATAAAGCAGTCCTTGAAAATGCTCCTGAAAATCATCAAATGACCTCTCCTGATATCCAAAAAGAAATAGCAAATGCTGCAGCCGTTGAGACAATAAATGCTATTATTAAAGATATTGGAGATTCATTATTTGCTATTATAGTTGATGAATCACGTGATATGTCTACTAAAGAACAATTGGCAATTGCTTTGCGCTATGTGGACAAATTGGGACATGTGAATGAGCGCTTTTTAGGCATTACACATGTTAATAATACATCAGCAGTGACACTAAAGAGTGCAATTGAGGAAGCATTTAATAAACATAGCTTAAGCATTAGTAGATTGCGGGGACAAGGCTACGACGGGGCAAGCAACATGCGAGGTAAGTTAAATGGACTAAAAACTCTTATTTTGAAAGATAATCCTTCTGCCTATTATGTCCATTGCTTTGCACATCAACTTCAACTAACATTAGTTGCAGTAGCAAAAAATCACATCCAGATTGCAACCTTTTTTAACTTGGTTGCAAAGGTATTCAATATTGTTGGAGCATCATGCAAACGTCATGATATTCTTCGCGAAAAACGTAATGCTGAAGTTATAGAAGCATTAACAAATAATGAAATTTCAACTGGTCGTGGCTTGAATCAAGAAATGAGTCTAAAAAGACCTGGAGATACACGTTGGAGTTCTCATTATGGTGCACTTGTTAATCTTATTCACATGTTTTCTTCTGTAATTGATGTGATTGAAACCATTATAGAAGATGGTTTAGATTCTGATCAGAGAGCAGAAGCAAATATCTTAATTAATTTACTCCAAACATTTGAATTCGTGTTTGATTTACATTTGATGAAAGGTGTGCTTGGCATAAGTAATGAGTTGTCACAGGCATTACAACGAAAAGATAAAGATATTGTGAATGCTATGAAGTTGGTTGACATTTCAAAGCAACGTTTACAGGTCATGAGAGATGATGGGTGGAACACTTTGCTAGAGGAGGTTTCTGCATTTTGTGCAAAAAATAATATTGATGTTCCTGATATGGATGATTTATATCAACCTCGGCCACGACGAAAAGCTCAAAACATGAAAAATTCACATCATTATCAAGTGGAGCTTTTTTATACTGTTATAGATATGCAACTTCAGGAACTTAATAGTCGTTTTGAAAATTCTGAATTATTAATTTGTGTTGCATGTTTGAACCCAGATAACTTATTTTCAGCATTCAACAAGGAGAAATTGATTCGGCTTGCTCAGTTTTATCCAAGTGATTTTTCAACAGTTCAAGTTTCTTTCTTGGATAACCAACTTGAGACATACATCCATGACATGCGGTCAACTGAAGAGTTTTCAGCACTTAAAGGAATTGGACAGCTTGCTGAAAAGATGGTAGAAATGAAAAAGAATGTTTCATATCCATTGGTTTACTCATTAGTGACTTTGGCATTGATCTTACCAGTTGCAATATCTACTGTTGAAAGAGCTTTTTCAGCAATGAACATAATTAAAAATCGATTACGCAATCGAATAGGAGATCAGTGGATGAGTGATTGCCTAGTCACATATATTAAGAAAGATATATTCAAGACTATTGACTGTGAAGAAATCATGCAGCGGTTTCAAAATATGAAAAATCGTCGAGGGCAATTGAGTAAATCAAGCTAGGTGTGAAAAAATAAATTAAAGTTTACATTTTATGTTAGATTCTGTATGACAATTACATTATCATATAGTTGTTTACTTATTTTGTTATTAATATTGATTAATTTTTTTTAGATTAATTTTTTACTTCCAATCTTGTCTTTTAATATTGCCCCCCCTGGCCTAAATTCCTGGCTCCGCCACTGCACACATGTAGTGTCTATTTGGCAAGATTATTTTTACCAACTTATTTTACTATTCAGCTTATTTTTGCTACTATTCATGGGTCTCACTACACTTTTTGGTACTATTCATGGATCCACTGTACTATTTCAACTAACTTTTACCTTTATCTATAATATTTTCAATAAAAAATTTTCAATTTCAACAAAATAAGTGGATTCCAAACAGACCTGCAGATTAGCGTTCCATTAGGTGGATTTTGCACTGGTTTTTGTTACCTCGCATATGGGTCAGTCCAGTTGATATTACGGTTACTCTCAAGCCCATCTTAAAATGCGATCAATTGGGTTCTATCATTGTGGAAACAATCTAAATGTTTTATTCAGAATCTATGTATTGATGAACATGCATGAACATAAAAGAGACAGTTGCATTTTTTTTTCAAATAAATTATATCCAAACATCATCAAATGATGGATTTGTGGACACCTGATTTTGCAACTGTCGTTTAACCTAAAACTAAGGGTATAAGCGCAATTTCACAACATAAGGATAAAAATGTCATTTGAGCCATTAGATGAACAAAACATAATTTCAAACAATGATACCTTGAGTGTCAAAATCAAACCACCGGATCAAGAAATTAAGTTTAGTTTTAATGGACATAAAGCATTCTTGAAATTAGGATAACCACTTGTGATTATGAGTGATTAATTATGATTGATTTTTAAAAATAATCAATTTTAATTAATTATGTATCAAAATCTTATTAGTTTAAGTTTTTATAAACAAAAATGCGTAAGAATACATAGGATTTTTTTTTTTTTTTTTTGGTATATTAGTTATATCTTCTACATATATATAATTCATTAAAATTTAAAAACCTTAATTAATAGTTATCCCTTAAAAAATAATCTGATCATTAAAGACTAAAACTCAGGTTTAAAGCTCATAATCCCAAAATTATTCAGAAAGTCGAACAAAAATAGAAAAAGAGGCCCAAAGGTTAGAGTGTTGACACTCAGGCCAAAAAAATAGTATGCAATCGGCAAGTTTGCTCCAATCAGTACTCTTCCACATGTTTCTGCCTTTCTGGCTTGAATTCAACATTTAACCCTATTTTTTCTGATTTGCACTCTTGTCTTATCACCTTGGTTGATAAATATAATTTGAAATGGCTCTAAAATGGAAGAGTTCTCAGTTCTTATACAACAACAATAACAAGGACTCAGAGAGAGCTAGAGATAAGTACCAGGGCTGCAACCACTAGTAGTGTGACCTCCAACTCAAATTTTCTGAATAGCTAACCCAAATCCATGAAATTTAGATGTAAAAACCTTTCCCCACTTACCCAAAATTATTTCAAACACTCTTAATCCATAAAACACAAAACCTTAGAGAAAGAATGGGAGAGCCCCACATCATGGTCTAGAGAGTTTGTCAATACTCAGTATAACTATCTAGCTAGGTCTGAGGAATAAAGGAGTATAATATTTTGGGTCCGGTTAATGTATGGTCTAGGCCTGAGTGAAGCAATCATTCCCACATTTTGGGATTAGGCATGCATGAATCGAAAAAGGATCCACTGCTCAATTATCAAGCAACTTTTCTCTTAACTATTTGCATTGGATAAACACTCGAGACTACTCTAGAGTCCCTTGTAATCTTCTCTCTTTCGAATGACACAAGTTCTGGATTTTCATTTACTTTTATTTGCTTGCATTTGCTAGTTTACATTCAACATGGCCAAACTCCTCATTGATTGAAGTTATGAACCTGCCTCACTTGATAAATCACTCTGATACCCGATAAGCAACAGAGATTTTCCAGACATGAATTGATCCGGTGTCAGGTATTTTAGAATATTAAGCCCGATTTTGTAAATCGAATAATAGGCTTAAATACTTGAATGAAAACCTTTTGTTTTTTTATTGCACCTTGCAACATGGCCCAAATCAGGTACCCAACCAAACCCAATGCAATTTCTACTAGTTTGGTTGGATTGGGTTTTAGAGTTATTATTGCTTGGGTTGAACTAGAGATTTCTCAATCCAAGAAAGTTATGTTGGGGTCTGAAAAAAATACTCCAAACCAACTCAACCTCACCTATATACACCCCTAATCAAGGTCAGCCCAAGACTACGCCTAAGACCCCATTACAAAATGCCCTAAAAAGGCCCCACCACACATTATAAAAAGACCCAAATTTTATCATACTAATTGTTTTTTAAAAAAAAAAAAATTGTTATACATTATTTTTTTTTAAACTCTTGACAAGGTTTCCATCATATTTTTTTTTATATAAGTAAAAATATTTCCCAACCCAATTGAAACCTTAAATTGTTTGGAAAAAAAATGTTGTAAATGTGTCAAAATAGCTTGAGGCTTTAATTTTTGTAATCAATATCCTATATAGTAGATTGTCAACATTAGTCGCTCAATTCACACCAAACAATTTCTATCTCTCTTTTAACACGAATAAAAATTGGAAATTAAATTACAATTTTACTTAACCATGTGTTGCAATATATGCAAGATAAAGTAAACTTTTTAAAAATAAAATAAATATTCAATTATTTTTATTAGATTTTATGCTCAAACTATAATATTTGATTCTCTATATGAAATTAACCTTGGTTTGGTAAGATAATATATCAAGTTTTGTATTCAATTCATCAAATTAACTTTGGCTTAGTTAACATTAAATCAATTTATTTAATTACTATATGAAAATAAAATATCTCACTTAAATTTATTGTTTTATACCTCAAATTATATTTGGGCCGGCTCAACCCATAATATTTTGTGAAAGAAAAGTTGTAAAGTTGTGCACTTCACTATACTATGTTGCTAAAATCAAAGGAAAGAGATCACATAATTGTCCCAAAACACAATGGCATGTACTCTTTTCCATATATCTCAATCGAAGATAACGCAGGAGGAGCCAAACCACCAGCACCACCATTGAATTCATATGCTACCCACCATTTGATTCCCCAAGCACTCTATAATGATGAAATAGTCATTGGTTGTGGAGGCTTTGGCATAAAGCCATGTGGGGCACCTAATCTTGTTATTGCTGGTGGATTCTCAAATGGGTACAAAAAAATATAAGAGAAAATATGTATGTAACACCACTTTCCTTAAGGCAATATGACCAATGATGAGGATTTTGAGTTCTTTCCCTAGGAAGCTGCCCTTCCACATGGCTTCCAGCTCTTCACCATGTTAAATGGATAGAATTATTACCCTTTAATTGCAAAAGTTTTGTAATACTAGCTTTCATATCATATATTAATATTCTTTGCATTTTTAAATTTTAAATAATTGCATAGAGCCAGAGTTGCGCATGTGAAGACTTAGGAATAGGCTTCAATTGTTTTGTTGGAGTCAGGGAATGGCGGTTGGTGGCCACAGACAATGATTTTCTCAAAACATTTCCATCCATGGGACCCATTATCTGTTTCTCTATTTCATGGAGAAAGCTCCAACTTGTCTGTTGTTTATATAATCTTTGCCACCATGTAACATGATGAGATTCTCTAATGTCCACCAAATTATTTTTAGGTTTGAGGAAACAATTAACTTGATAAACATAAACTCAATATTGAATGACCATAACCCCCAGTATATGTATTAAAAGGCATGAGGTATGGCAAAAGTGATTATCAATAACTGAGGTGCTCAATGTGGGTTCTAATTAGCTCTATTAATAATAAAAAACAATTTGTTATCGAATAAAATACCTAAATCTGAATTCCACATGCATAAAAAAGAAACCCATTAATATCTTGACTTGATGGTAAATGACAATTATTATGAAGTGGTCATCATAAATTTCAAATTTTATACTATATATAAAAAATAAAATAAAATAAAATAAAAAGGATGAAAAGAAAAAGAAATGCTCAGTATTCATGTCCTCGTAGTATTAAGTTGCAACGATAGGAATGACCGAATATAATGACAGCATCTAACGATGCTTTAACTACAAGACTAGAAGAAAGTGAACTGAGAGGCAGCCAAATCTAAAAGAAAAGGATGTCAGAGGATTTATTTTATGGTGGACTATATGGTTTGTTGTATTATGATTTATGTAGAATGAAAGTTTTAAGAGACAAGTTAGGGAAAAAAGGAAGCAAGCCATTGTGCTGCGGCCTATAGTTCCAAACTTACAGTACCTTTTTAAATAGAAATGAGGTAGGAAAGTTACACAATTCAATCTTGATAATGAATTTCCAATAAAAAAAAGATGGTAAATGCAGGGATGCAAGTTCATTTTCCCTTAAAAATTAAGGAATCAAAGTAATAAAAAAAGAGACACAGGTAATATTATTAGTTTATAACCCATTTGGGTTGACCAAGATCAAATTATAGGAAAAACATAAGTACAATTATCAGTAGTCAGTGTAAACACATTCTCTCCCATGTTTTAATGTCTAGGAGATATCCAATAAGTCCAAAGCTTTACAGTCATTAAGTGCAGATCATTAGCTGGTACAGATCCCAAGAACCCACGTATTCACAATAATCTAATCCTCATTTATCATTAATTATCAATACCTAAACTCTCTTTTTCTCTCTCTCAAATTCATATAACTCCCTCTTGCCACCTTCTAGATCCTTTGTTCCACAAAGTCAGAAAATGCAATACGACTAAGAGGAACCAACACAACAAAATGCAAACCCACTTGCTGTTCTTCTACTGTTACATTGGCCTCTCACTTGTTTTTTCTGAGGGTGCTCAAACTTTGCTAAATGATGAATTGTCAACATTGATATCAATAAAATCTAGTCTTATTGATCCTTTAGATTACCTGAAGGATTGGCAGATGCCGAGCAAAGCAGTGGAGAATGGTTCAACCCATTGTAACTGGACTGGTGTCTGGTGCAACTCCAGAGGCCTTGTGGAGAAGCTTGATCTCTCCAACATGAATCTCAGTGGCAGTGTATCAGACAACATGCAAGGCCTCCATAGTCTTTCTTCTCTCAACATTTGCTGTAATGGATTTGCCTCATCATTGCCAAAATCACTATCCAATCTTACTTCATTGAAGAGCATTGATGTAAGTCAGAATAATTTCATTGGCAGCTTCCCTACGGGTCTTGGAAGTGCCTCAGGACTGACTTTAGTAAATGCATCAAGCAATAATTTCTCAGGTCTCCTTCCAGAGGATCTTGGAAATGCAACATCACTTGAGACACTCGATTTGAGAGGGAGCTTCTTGGAAGGGTCAATCCCTGCATCTTTCCTGAATTTGCAAAAACTGAAGTTCCTTGGCCTATCAGGGAACAACTTCACTGGAAAGATTCCGCGAGAACTTGGGAAACTTTCTTCCTTGGAGACCATAATTCTTGGGTACAACGATTTTGAAGGCGAAATCCCAGCAGAGCTAGGCAACCTTATCAAACTCCAGTATCTTGACTTGGCAGTTGGCAGTCTCAGTGGCCGGATTCCACCTGAATTGGGTAAGCTTAAACACCTTACTACAGTTTATTTGTACAAAAACAACTTCACAGGAAAGATTCCACCAGAATTTGGAAACATTACATCGTTGGTGTTTCTGGATCTCTCTGATAATCAAATTTCAGGAGAGATTCCAGCTGAGCTAGCAGAATTGAAGAACTTGCAGCTCTTGAATCTAATGTGCAATAAACTGACTGGTCCAATTCCAAGCAAGCTCGGTGAGTTGACTACATTAGAGGTACTTGAGCTATGGAAGAATTTTTTGACAGGACCTTTGCCAATAAATCTTGGACGAAAGTCCCCCTTGCAATGGCTAGATGTGTCGTCAAATTCATTGTCGGGTGAGATTCCACCAGGTTTATGTGACTCAGGCAATCTCACTAAACTCATCCTTTTCAACAATTCCTTTTCGGGTCCCATCCCTATTGGTCTCTCCACATGCAAGTCACTAGTCCGTGTCCGGATGCAAAATAATCACATTTCCGGGACCATTCCAGTTGGTTTAGGATATATCCCAAT
Source organism: Quercus suber (assembly GCF_002906115.3). Classification (NCBI taxonomy): domain Eukaryota; kingdom Viridiplantae; phylum Streptophyta; class Magnoliopsida; order Fagales; family Fagaceae; genus Quercus; species Quercus suber. Next base: position 223,611 of record NW_027069620.1, read on the forward strand.
ACTTCAACGACTGGAGCTCGCAAACAACAATCTCACTGGCCAAATCCCAGAAGATATTGCCTTGTCTACATCACTTTCTTTCATTGATGTTTCTTCAAACCATCTTGAGTCATCTCTTCCTTACAACATTCTTTCCATTCCTAATCTACAAAGTTTCATCGCTTCCAACAACAATCTGGATGGGAACATCCCAGACCAGCTCCAAGATTGTTCATCGCTTTCTTTGCTTGATCTTTCAAATAACCATATTTCTGGAAAAATTCCAGAGAGTATTGCTTCATGTGAAAAACTGGTGAATCTAAACCTCAGAAACAACCAGCTCACTGGAGAAATTCCAAAAGCAATTTCAACAATGCCCACATTAGCCATTCTTGATCTGTCCAACAATTCTCTTATTGGTCAGATACCAGAAAATTTTGGAAGCTCACCAGCCCTGGAAATGGTCAACCTGTCTTTCAATAAGCTTGAGGGTCCAGTCCCCTCAAATGGTATGTTAATGACCATGAATCCCAATGATCTTATGGGCAATGCTGGTCTTTGTGGTGGCATACTTCCGCCATGTTCTCAAAATTATGCTGCACCAAAAGGGCAGCTGCAGAAAATGCATATCAAGCACATCATTATTGGATTTATTATTGGAATTTCAACAATTTTCTTTCTTGGCATTGCATTCTTCACTGGAAGATGGCTATATAGACGATGGTACTTATGTAACAGCTTCTTTGAAGATCTGTTCAAGCAGAGCAATGAGCTCTGGCCTTGGAGACTAGTAGCATTCCAAAGGGTCAGTTTCACCAGCAGTGACATACTAGCTTGCATCAAGGAATCAAATATCATCGGCATGGGGGGAACTGGTGTGGTCTACAAGGCAGAAATCCATCGGCCACATGTAGTTGTGGCTGTTAAGAAGCTATGGAGATCGGGATCAGACATTGAAAATGGTGATGATCTATTGGGAGAGGTGAATCTCTTAGGGAGGCTTCGGCATCGGAACATTGTCAGGGTTTTAGGGTATATTCACAATGAAACTGACATAATGATGGCATATGAGTACATGCCAAATGGGAACCTGGGGACAGCACTCCACGGTGAACAAGCTGGAAAGTTGTTGGTGGACTGGGTTTCACGGTACAATATAGCTGTCGGTGTGGCACACGGGTTGCATTATCTCCACCACGACTGCCACCCACCTATAATCCACCGGGATATTAAGTCCAACAACATATTGCTTGACGCCAATCTTGATGCTCGGATAGCAGATTTTGGGTTGGCGAGAATGATGGTTCATAAGAATGAGACAGTTTCTATGGTGGCTGGATCATATGGATATATTGCACCTGGTTAGTAACCAAACTATGACTCTTACACTAATGACTAGTTTCAGTTGCACTGACCACTACTTTGTTAAACTAGTTAGTTTAGGAAAATAGGAATTATTAGATCAACTAAAGTTTGATGACATTTTTCCCTTTCTGGGAATTCTGTTGGTAGAACAAGAAAATCAACACCTTTGTGCACATTAAATTTCACAATGCCAGAATAACATTCCAAAAGTAAACTAGTAGAAATTTGAAATGCATTTGAAAATCTGCTAATAACGTCGTGAATAATATTGTTATTTCTTTTCTTTAATGACAGAATATGGATACACTCTGAAGGTCAGTGAGAAGACTGACATATATAGTTTTGGTGTTGTACTTTTGGAGCTTCTGACTGGGAAAATGCCATTAGATCCTTCATTTGGGGAATCAATTGATATTGTCGAATGGTTTCAAAGGAAGATTAGGAAAAACAGACCCTTAGATGAAGCACTGGACCCAAGCATAGCTGGAGAATGCAAACATGTACAAGAAGAAATGCTTCTTGTCCTTCAAATAGCACTTCTTTGCACAGCAAAGCTCCCCAGGGATAGACCATCTATGAGGGACATCATAACAATGCTTGGGGAGGCAAAACCAAGAAGGAAAAGCATTTGCCATAATGGGGTAAACAATGGTAGAAAAGAGAAGCCAATCTTTAGTACCTCACCTATAATAGGCCTTTTGTAGGAACAATTTCTGCAGGCTGTTATTGAGTAAATAGTCTAATCGAGTTTTTATTCTTTCCTCTCTTTTTTAACTCCTTTTCCAGTCCGGCTAAATTCAATATCATGTGTTCAATTACAGGAGCCAAGAAGGTGAATGTTCATGTATAATTATTTAATGTCAAATCAATAATGTTAATTTTATTTCATTTATGATATCAATTGCTTGAGAAATTGAGATATTGCCTTTATAATTCCTCTATATCACAAAATGAGTATCCATGTCGAGTCAATCCAATATCATGTTAATTGCTGACATCATAGTAAACAAATTATTTATAGTTCCTTTTTATTGTTACCCTTAATTTTTTGGTGGCTTTAGCTATTAGAAATCGGTCATGATATGTTTTACACATACCCATATATTTGAAACCAGAAATCAAATTGATGTTACTGAGTTTTTCCCTGTGCTTTCATAATTTCATTTTTCCCAGCTTTGCTGTCCTAATTCATATTAGTATTCCCTTCTCTTTCTTGGCAAAGTGCTGATTGTATTGTGAAAAATAGATAGCTTTAGGAAGAAAAAATTAATCATTAACAAATCCAAACATGACAACTGTACATAACAGGTCACAACTCTTTTCGTGACAATAAAAATTCTATTTAATAGCCTAGATTATTATTTTATTACAGTATCTATGACATGATCCTCAAGGACTAGACAATTTATAGTTCCAAGTGCATAAACAGACAGGTTGAAAGTGATTCATAGATTTCAAACCAACTAGATGGTGGGTGTGAAAATTACCAATCAACATTAGTGGGTGTGTGTATATTTAGGTACTCCTAAAAATCATTACAAGCAGAACAAGATATGCTTTTTGTTATCAGAGCAAGAGATCCTAAATTCGATCCTTGACTTTACTCTACCTCTCATTTAAAATGTTAAATTCTCACTTGTTGGGCTCCCACTTATTAAGGGGAAGTTTGGGCCCACAAGTGAGGGGAGTGTTAGACTTATGGTTAAATGATTAAATTTACCATTTCTTAACAGTTTAAGCTTTTGGGACAATCAGTAATTTAACACTTTTAAAATAGTTAATGCTATGAACAATAATCTAAATTACACTGTTGAGAAAAGAGAGCACGAAGGACTTTCAACCCATTATTAAAACAATAAACAATGGTTAAGAAGGAAAAATGGCACCTCTTCTCAACCCAAAATTACCTTATGTACAACTAGTTTACATCATTATCTCCTAAGCTAAAAAGGGATATATTGCACCATTAAAAATCCATCAATGCTGTATAAGCAAAAACTAGGGATCACCTTTGAATCTATAGTAGATGTCAGCTTCAGAACCATATATTTTATTGAACTTAGTCTGATGTTGGTGCACTTAAAAGAGCAGTCCCGGTTGTATTCCCACCATCAAGAAAGCTGATAGACAATGGCTGGAAAGAAGTGGAGGCAAAAAGTGTGCATGAGAGAGAGAGAGAAAGGCCGGTTCAAAGATTAAAGATCCATATGACAAGTATATAATTTGACCCAAAAAAAAATTACTGATCAACTTAAATGCAAAACCCTTATGCATGAAACACAAAAAAAAAAAAAAAAAAAAAAATGCAATGGAAACAGGCAGAAGGATGATTACAATAACTTAAACCACATAATTTGCAATGAACTGGTGAAAAACAAAAGAATTATCTCAGTAATTATATGAAAAAAGATTCAAAAATTTACATAAGAGAAATTCAGGCTAGCATAATTGTAAATATCCGGAATAGAATAAGAAGCTGAGTAAAAAAACAAGACAATTATCTCAGTAATAATGTGAAAGAAAGAAAAAAGTAATAGCAATAAGACTTAGGAAATGTCACCTCAGAGGAATTCAGGCTGGCATAATAGTTAAATTCAGAAATAGAAGAAGAAACTTTAACCGTAACAGATTAAGATGACATGAGCAATGCAGTTATTTAGAATTGATGTACTAGATAGTCCCTTACATCAATAGGAGGGTTTAGAAGTTCAATCCCATTGGTTATCTGACCATATGGTTCCATCAGATCAACCACATTCTGCAGATCTTCTTTAGTCAATGTCAGTCCAAGATGATTCACCAGCAATTTGCTTAGTTTCTTCACTATTTTGGTTTCCCGCATCCACTTAGGGACATTATCACTAAAAGTCTGCAAAACAATAAAAGTTATGCTTCATTTAGAAAAAATTTATTGAAAAAAAAAAAAAAAAAAAAAAAAAAAAAAAAAAAAAAAAAAAGGAAGAATATCTGAATATGCATTAGACACATGGATTAAGCAAATTTAAACAAACTTCCCCAAAGAAAGAGAAAAAGAAAATTAAACAATATATGACATACACCTAAATTAAATGTGTGCATGCAAAAAAATTGTAAGAAAGAGCTGAAGCAAGCATGCAACAATTGACATGATAAAGTTACATTTGTATTTGATATTAAGTCAGGCCAGATCAACATAAACAATCATAGCTAACAGAGCAGCTGATAACAAAGAGGATCCGATTAGTTGTCGGACCATCAGATAATATTGTCAATGACATCAGTTATACATCTATCACAATTTAGAGGCAGCTTAGCTCATGTTGACTAAATAACATATTTCATATTGCAAGCTCAAATTAAATTAAAAATATCTGGGTTCTTGATTTTTGCCACTATAGTACATTTCCAGTGTTAAAGAAGCATATATACAAATTGTAACTAAGGTGAGACATAATTTTCATAAAGCCCCATCATTGTGCTAAAGCAGGCAAAGCTTTTAGCTTGCACGACTTCTTACTGAAAACTGGCCAGGTCCAAAGCCCAAGTTTATTCCATTTCAATTATATATAGATTTACTTTCAGTTAGCCAAGCTCATTTATTTAGGCTGGAATAATTCAAATTTGCAAGCTTCACTTATGCGATATTTGCCAGTGACAACATTAGGAAATTGCATAACTTATTGACCCAAAGCTATAAGTCTACATATAGTGACAAAGGGCATTGACGGGTTTACGTAATGGGACCCTTTGCCTCCCTTGTTGCTAAGCCTTTTTTCAATGTAATCAGTAACATCAAGCGAGATGTAATCTTTCCTCTCTCTTTTTATCAGAAAACAAACATAAAAGGATTTCCCCGCCAGCTAGCAGATGATACTGTTCTTGATCCAGTAAAAGCAAAATCCTTGGCTTGAGAACTGTTATTCATGTTTCTATAACCAAGTCTACACTCAAAATCAACTTGTCCAAGAGTCTAATTGTCATGTTGGCAATACCAATTGTGAGCAAACCCCTCAAATATCCTAGTCTCCCCTTGCTGAAGAAACCTGGCAACACACCATGCCAACACACCAACATTGTCCTCCCTCAGCCAGAAAGCCCATTACCAAGTTTTGGTCCCACTAAAGAAGGGTCCTAGGAAGGAAGATTGGATAAAGTCCTAACCTTTGGAACTTTGACATGAAGTGGCTGCTGTCAAGATCAACCCCAGCATTTTTTTAGCTGAAATCAGTGTTTCCAGTGGTCCCATTTGATTAGCAGAAATTATATAGAGTTCTGTTGTAGATTTCATTGATTCCTATTCTTTCTGATTGTAATTCTTCATTCTTGTAATTTTGTGGCAGAGCTTTTTGTAAACATCTTGTTAGCAATGGGTTGTCAATTTATTATTCATGTACACATATATTCTTTCCAATCGTAATTCTTCATTCTTGTAGTTCTATAGCAGAGCTTTGTCTTGATGTCAAAAATTGATACCTCCATTAATGCAGGAGCATAACCAAAAGTTATTTCAATATTTCATTTTAGATTTTCCATGGATAATTTCAAATTGTAATGTAGTTATTTGTTTAGTTTGGATTGGTATCTGAGTTGGTTAGGATTAGTTGTTCATCATTATCATTTGTTTAGGATTATCGGATTAGTATTTGAAATTGTTTAGGATTATCAGATTAGTATTTGAAATTGTTTAGGATTTGTTTAGGAGAATTTATCCTTATTTTTGTGATTCCTAGAAGCTGCATATAAAGTTCCAGATAATTTCTTTTGTATGGACAGACTATGATTATTATTATTGAGATTATTTGCAGAGATTGCATTGTGTTCATTTGGTGGTGAATCCAAACACCTTAGGTAAGAAGCCTAAGATCTACGGTGGGACTAATCTAGGTGGGAAGCCTAGGTTGTCCTACATCAACTTGGTATCAAGCCTAAGAGCATTAGCGTCAGTGGTGCTAAAAAGCTATATTGCTTTTTTAGCACCACCAATCACAAAAATGGGGCTGCAATAGTGGAGCTATAGCTAAAAAATTTAGCTTCTCAACTAGCTACAGTGCACAGCTATTTCTGGCTGTGCACTATAGCTCAAAGGTAAACCCATATAATAATATTTTATTCTCCTTCCTATATTTTAATTAAAAACTATGTTTTCTCTCTCTTACTTTTTTTCTCTTTCATGAGTTTCATCACCTCACCTCACCGTGTCCTTCAGTCCTTCTTCCTCTTCTCACTTTTTTCTTTTTCTTCTCTTTCTTCACCTCACCATGTCTTCTCCCTCTACTTTGGTTGATCTAGCAAAACCCACAAAGCTCTAGATCACCAAAGAAAAAAGAAAAACCCATTTTTGAGTTTTGACCCAAAAGATAGAGATATAGAAGATTAATTGAGAATGGGTTGCTTGGTTTTGTGGCAATTTGTGGTGGTTGTTGAGATGGGTTTGTGGTGGTTTTTGAGGTAGGTTTGTGGTGATGGTGGTGGTTTCTTTTTTTCTTTTCTTTTCTTTTTTTTTCTTTTTTTAATCAGAGTTCCAATGGTTTGGTCGTGGTTATGGCAATGGGTGGTTGTGGCTGGGTTGGGTTGGTGGTTGTGATGTGGGGGTTGTGGGTTTGTGGTTTGGTTTGGCCGGAAGTTCCAATTAATGGGTGGCAATGGTGGTTATAGGTTTGGCAGTGGCTGATGTTGGCTATTGGTTTGCTAGGTTTGTGGGTTTGTTCATGGTTGTTCTTCTTTCAAAGAAAGAGAGAGAGACAAGGAAAGAGAGAGATGGAGAACAAAAAAAATAACAAAGAAATAATATTTAAATGAAGAGGTAAAAAAAAAAAAAAATAGAACCACTGATGTTGGATGCTTTGTAAAGTGAAAAGGTAAAATAGATAAAATAACTTTTTTGGTGCCAAATAGCTAAAAAAATAGCACCACTATTGTGGATGCTCTAAGGTTCTACAGTGGGACTAATCTAGGTGGGAAGCCTAGGTTGTCCAACATCAACTTGGTATCAGAGTTCAACCCAATCACCCCCTTTCAGCAACCCAAAACCAAGTCTGACCAGCCCAAACCCACACCAACCAGCGGTACAACCCACGATCATCAACACTCTAACCATATCTCACAAGATCTTTGCAATTACCACCAATCAAGCCATCTCTGCTCAGAAACAAAGAACCCAAATTCCACCACAAAACCCACAAAACCTATAATCCCACCATTCTTCCCAATGCAAGGCTCTGAAACTTAGAGCACTCACAGCAGTGGTGCTATATAGGTACAATGGTATTTTTTTAGCTCTCAATCACAAAAAACCATCATGCAGCAGTGGAGCTAAATCTAAAAAGATTTAGCTCCTTAACTACAGTGCACATCTATCTTTAGATGTGCACTGTAGCTCACATGTAAAAAAAATATATATTTTTTTATTACACTTCTCTCTCCTCTCTCATTAAATAAACATTTCCTATTCTCTCTCTCTCTCTCTCTCTCCGGCTTCTCTTCTTTCTTCTTTCTTCCTCAATTTTTTCTCTCTAGCTCGCCAGCCAGCTCCCTCATCCCTCAACTCGCCGGCCAACTCCCTCATCGCCGATCTGTTCCGCCGACCCAGCTCGCCAACCCACCCCAAACCCCATTGCCCAATCCGTGCCTCTCTCTCTCAGTCACTCTCACCTCTCTCACTCAACGTCTCCAACCCAAGCCTCCGCCGACCTCAACGTCACCGGCCCAAGCCGACCCAAGCCCCAAGCCACCAATCCACGCCTCCGACCCACACCTCCGCCCAGTCCTCCATCCCAACGCTCACCCAATGCTGATCAGACCCATCCGCCTCAGCCACAAGCCACCGCTGACGCCCATCTCTCTATTCTCTTTGCTGTGATTGAGTTTTTTTTTTTTTTAATGTATTTTCATATGGGTTTGGTGGTTGTGCTAGTGGTGGTTGATTTTGGCTATGGTAGTGGTGGTGGATGATTTTGGCTTTGGCAGTGGGTTTTGTGTATTTTGGCTTTGGCAGTAGCTTAGTCCTTGGTTTTGTTTTTGTTTTTTTTTTTTTTTATGTTGTGTTGTGGTTGCCAAAGTAGAGTGGTGGTTGTGGCCAGTGGTGGTGGTGGTGGCGGTGGCGGTGGTTGTGGCTGTGGCTGATGGTAGAAGTGGTTGTAGTTGGTACTGTAGATATTTTTGTGGGTAGTGGGATATATTATTTTATTATAAGAGATATATTATTTTATTGTGATGTTTATATTATTTTAATGTGTTGAAAGCTAAAATAAATTCACTGCTGCAGCATGTGTGTAGATAAAATAGATAAAGTGGCTTTTTGTATAGCTAAATAGCTAAAATTTTAGATTCACTACTGTGAATGCTCTTAGAACCCTATTCCCTTCAAAACAAAATCAATAACCCGTCACAACAACTCTCACACCCCAAACCCATTTTCGATCCAACCCATACAAAACCACAGATTCAGATATGCAAAACCCACATTGCCAGGTCCGAAATACAAGAAGCCATCACTGATCTCTCCATGCCACTACTCGCAAGCACCAATCTCCACCTTTGAGTGCTGACAACAGCCATCGCCCATGAGTCCATGCTGCCTCTTCTCCAACGAATCCAGCTCCACCTTCCATGATATTTTCTCTATTTTACTTGTTTAGTTTCCTCTGAAGCCTTAGTTTCTTTTAGCTTAATTTTCCATCTCTAGTGTTTTAAGTTGTAGTTGTTCTTGAATATTGTTGTTTTAAAAAATAAAAAATAAAAATCAAAAGTAGAATGTTCCAG
>NW_027069620.1:233240-262632 GCF_002906115.3 Quercus suber
AAAAAAAAAAAAAAAAAAAAACAAACAAACAAACAAACAAACAAAAAAACAAGTAACTTGTAATACAGTTCCCAATTTATATCAACCTTTACATAAAGTATACATAGACAATAGGATTATACTCAGCTTGCTAGTTAAGTCCCTATAGGTTTGGGCCAAGGACCTAGGATCAACTCTGACTTTAATCATGGTAAGGGTTCATAGTTAAGGCAAGGGCTGCCATTTGTCATGCAGGATAAATTTTTCATCTATTGTTCAGAGACTTAAAAGTAATTGACACATAAGTCATGAAGAAAACAAAATCATTTTTAATGATGATTATAGAAAGATGTCATTGCTTTTTTCTAAACAACGATGCATCACTTGTCCAAAATATAAATCTTCTTATATTTTATCAAAACTAGTCGCAAACCCACATGATGAGTGGGAAAATGTAATATAATTATTTTATAAGAATATAATGTAAAATTTGTAGGTTAAATAGTGTGTGTTATTTAAAAGTTCTTTTCTATTTTTATAAGTTTTATGTAATGGAACATATAATGTATTTTACATTTTATATATATATATATATGAATGAAAATTATAATATTGTTTTACATAAATGGAGAAGATGTTATTATAAGGACTTTTTTTAAATATACCATAATCAGTTGACTAATTTGAACATATACGAAAATAAAAGTATAATGCCTATATTATTGAAACTTGAATTTTAAGGTCATCTTGTGAATATTTATCATTTTTATTGCTTTTTGAGGGCTCATATCTCTAATTTCTAAGGTCTATTTTGTTTGTATTTTTTAACCAAAAACTAAAAAGTTAGGCCCAAATAGAATAAAATTTCATACTTTTCAACTCAAAAATTAAGAAAAAAATGAATTTTAAGCACAAAACTGAAAAGGCAACCTACAAAAAAAATCAATTTAAGACCCAAAATGGACCAAAGAGGACCACATTAGACCGAAGTGGACCGAATGGACCATAGTAAACTAAAATAAATGGACCCAAGTGGACTGAATGGTCCAAAGTGAACTGAAATGTTAATAAATATTACACTTCAACTTTTAGATATTATATTAATTGGTTTTCCAATTCCCTTTTGACTGACTTGGAAATTAGTGATTATTCTCAGCCAAATTATCCCATAATTTTGAAGGGGTCATAATGTCAATACCAGGGTGCAAGCCTGTTAATATAATTGTAAAATTCACTACTTGGTTTGTTGACTCTAGAGCTGAGCACCACAGAGAACCTGATTCAAGTGCATGGATTTCTGAGATATGCTTATATAAGGGGACAGTCTATGAACTCTGTTTACTTTTTCTTTTTTTACTATTTTCTGCTCAAAGCAAGGGCATAATATGAATGCACTCCATCAAGAACACTATCAAAAGGGCGACCCACTAGGACAACCAATGCATTTTAACCTTAAATGACTAAATGCTTTAATAATAAATCCTAATGAGTAAAAAATTGTATTATATGAGAACATAATGAATTATTGGTAGTTACCCAAAAATAATAATAATGAATTATTGGTTCAAACGTACCTCAATATCATAAGATTTTGAAAGAAAAAATGGCTCTTTCTCCCGTATCCCACCATAGTCTTCAACTATTCTTTCCAAATCCTGATAAAAGGAGAGTAAATCATTATATCAACAACACTAAAATATCATTGATAATTCCGGAATTAAACCAACAATAACCAGGTTTTCATAAGATTATATCATGATTCTAATTCTACTTTCTTTTTTTAGGGGGGCAGGATATACCAAATTGAAGGCCAATCGGATCCAGATTTGAAATCAATGAAAATTGATTGTATTGAAATGAATTTTTTAAAAATTTAAATAAAAAAATAAAATAAAATTTAAAAACCCTCAGATTTGGCCTAACCAAGAACAATTAAATACATTATGCATTAGATTTATATGTCCAGTGATGTTGCAGGGGAAAATTGCCAATTTTTAAAATAGAAGAGAGAGCAAGAAGCAATGGGATTTATACATAGCACTTCCGTATAACTATACCATACGCACATCCAACATAGTTGGTATTAAGACTTGAATTCAGAAGAAAAATATATATATATATATATTACTGGCAAGTTATAAACCCAATGAGTTTTGAGTCCATGACCTAACCCACAACACGTTCTTGTGGGAGGAGGAAGTACTATTTGAGCCCAAGCTCATTGTCATATCTGGAAATCAAATATAATAATTGTATTTGATCTTAAATGGAAGCATTTTTGGGATATATAGAACTTGAATTCAAACTCTGATATTCTTGAATTCACACCGAAGTTGACCCTATCGAAGTCCCAAAACAGAACCTATACAGTGCATTGTAAGAAACTCATGAACTATGTAGATTGTTCATCTTTCTTTTATCAGAAGACCCTTTAGAATCCAATATGAAAATAGTCAAGGTAGACTCCAACTCAGCTCCATCTGACATGCTGACTTTTTTTATTTTTTCTACTACTTCTGGAAGTGACATGCAGTCATGCACACACACATGCACCAACATATTACGATCTCCAAATTTACGTCTCAAAGTCCTTCAGAAATATTTAAACAGAGACTGAAAATAATTTACTTCTGGAAATTCAACAAGCACAACAGTTATATTAAGGGACATGTTAGAATATGCGTGCTAAATTTAAACAGTTCAAATAATGGATCTTTACCTTTCTAGTCAAGATTTCAAACTGAAGCAATTCCTCAACAATCTTTTCAAGAACTTGACGATTTCTTTGAAGCATTTCTTTTGCTTTACAATATGCTAGATCATACATCTACAACATAACAAACATTTACCAAAGGTTATCAATCAATCTTATTCCAAATAGCTCTTTTATTGGTGTTTGGTGTATCACGTACTCCCTCTGTCCCATAATGAATATCTTCATTGAAAAAGCAAAACACATTCCAAGGAGAAGCATTTAATACTTTACACATATATTTCCCCATACTCTCAAAATCAACCTCAAACTGTGGGTTTTTGACATTTCTATTAAGGAAATACATTTTAAATTGGGGATAAAAAGGGAAACTGAAAATTTATAATTAAATTTTTCAATATAGGACACAAATTGTGGGACAACAAATAAAAAGGAAGAAAGGTGCTAATTATGGATTATGAGTAGTAGCTTAGGAGTTGCATTGTAGAAGATGAAATATGCACAATCATAACATATACTTGCCTTTTCAACTTTGGCTGCTATCTCATACTCATGGTTGTTGCCCATGCTTAAAGCTGTAACCTATGCCAGTAAAATATGAACATTCAATCACTATAACAACAAGCTCATAAGCCCCTTGAAAAAGAATAAAGATAATTGAAAAAAGAGTTTTTTAAAATAGTCAAGAGTAACAAGACAGCATTATCCCTCGCAAGTCCAGACTAGTATCATTGTCATATTGCTCTAAAATATATCAATAACATAGAATTGCCAAATGAGTGAATGCTATGATGTTTATTACGAAAATGGCTATATTACCCACTATCAACACCTATGACAAGTGTCACCACCAGTCATTGCCACTGCTCCTCAACACATTCTCCATTAGAAGTCACATCCAGGTCCATCATAATTCATAATCAATTTTGGCCATTTCTACAACACAGCATATACCATTTTTTTATATGTTGCTAGCGCAACCATCATCACCATCAAGGTGTGTAGACCACAACAGACCACCAAAATCAACATCCATCAACCTCAAGTCATTACCTAATACTGTTATACAGCCATTAATGCAAGGATCACTTCTCAAAGTTGTCGCTACACACTCGCATGAGCATGTGCACACACACAGAAGGAACCACAACCAAGAGAAAATCCATTTACAGTTGCCTTTGTCTTCAAGTGCTATAATTATCATCATCATCATCATCACATTCAGAAGAAAAGGAAATACACACACACTCCTGAACCCCACCAAAATGCCCCCACATGGCAGTAATATTTCGGATAGCCTATCAAAGAAAATTTCCCCATATGGAACTTCATCTTGAAACAAATAAAAACAAGAATTATAGGGATTATAATTTTCATTCTTCCCAGACAAAATAATGAAACCAGAAGATAGAAATTTAACAAATTTTTCCCTTCGTTCTGTACACTCTTTTTTCTAATTATTTAATTCCAACTTTCCTAGCTTCCTAAATCAACGGGTTCATCCTTAGGAACCATATCACATCCCAGATCTAATCAGATAGATGAATTGAGACAGTATTTGGTAAATAAGTTAATTTGTGACAACATTAGTCTTATTCATCTCAATTTGTCCCTCCTTCCTCAGTTGGTCCAAAATGTAGTTCATTCCCTATCAACTAAATTAATTTCAATATTGTGTGGTAATTATCCACAATTTACCGATTCTGTTTGAGGATAGTATTTTTTTTCTGCACAAAGCAATCCTAAATGAGGAAGGTCCATATAGTTAACAAATTATTATCTACCATTAGTTTGAGCAGTCCATTTAAAAGCAAATAAAATGAAAAAGGAACATGCAAGTTCTCTTAAAACATGTATGGTACAAATCATAAGAATAGAGTATCATATAAATTAAAAACTTCTAATAAGATATTTGTCCTTGTGTAATCCATTACTCACTCTTGGAGGTGCTCTACTAATATGCATTTCACTTTCAAAATGATCCAAGAGCAATGGAACCAGTTATTTTGTAATAATTTGCTTTTGGATTTGAAGAAAGGAGAATACCGCATTACTATGATGGTAAATTGCAGGACTATCATCAGGACCCCATCCATATTGAATCACCATACGTGTGGCTATCTGTTGCACCTCAAAGATAGAAAAAAACAAATAATCCTATGATGCTCAAAATTAAGTTCTACAGGTTTTTCTCATGCATAATAAATTCAAATTTGAAATATCACAGAAGCATAATGCATTTCATGAAACAACCTCTTGTGCCTGCTTTAATTCTTCAGAAGAAAGAAAATTTTCTTCCCCAAAAGGAAGTATCATTTGGGCTGCAATATATGAACCAAAGCAAATATTTTTTAGCTGAAATCAGTGTTTCCAGTGGTCCCATTTGATTAGCAGAAATTATATAGAGTTCTGTTGTAGATTTCATTGATTCCTATTCTTTCTGATTGTAATTCTTCATTCTTGTAATTTTGTGGCAGAGCTTTTTGTAAACATCTTGTTAGCAATGGGTTGTCAATTTATTATTCATGTACACATATATTCTTTCCAATCGTAATTCTTCATTCTTGTAGTTCTATAGCAGAGCTTTGTCTTGATGTCAAAAATTGATACCTCCATTAATGCAGGAGCATAACCAAAAGTTATTTCAATATTTCATTTTAGATTTTCCATGGATAATTTCAAATTGTAATGTAGTTATTTGTTTAGTTTGGATTGGTATCTGAGTTGGTTAGGATTAGTTGTTCATCATTATCATTTGTTTAGGATTATCGGATTAGTATTTGAAATTGTTTAGGATTATCAGATTAGTATTTGAAATTGTTTAGGATTTGTTTAGGAGAATTTATCCTTATTTTTGTGATTCCTAGAAGCTGCATATAAAGTTCCAGATAATTTCTTTTGTATGGACAGACTATGATTATTATTATTGAGATTATTTGCAGAGATTGCATTGTGTTCATTTGGTGGTGAATCCAAACACCTTAGGTAAGAAGCCTAAGATCTACGGTGGGACTAATCTAGGTGGGAAGCCTAGGTTGTCCTACATCAACTTGGTATCAAGCCTAAGAGCATTAGCGTCAGTGGTGCTAAAAAGCTATATTGCTTTTTTAGCACCACCAATCACAAAAATGGGGCTGCAATAGTGGAGCTATAGCTAAAAAATTTAGCTTCTCAACTAGCTACAGTGCACAGCTATTTCTGGCTGTGCACTATAGCTCAAAGGTAAACCCATATAATAATATTTTATTCTCCTTCCTATATTTTAATTAAAAACTATGTTTTCTCTCTCTTACTTTTTTTCTCTTTCATGAGTTTCATCACCTCACCTCACCGTGTCCTTCAGTCCTTCTTCCTCTTCTCACTTTTTTCTTTTTCTTCTCTTTCTTCACCTCACCATGTCTTCTCCCTCTACTTTGGTTGATCTAGCAAAACCCACAAAGCTCTAGATCACCAAAGAAAAAAGAAAAACCCATTTTTGAGTTTTGACCCAAAAGATAGAGATATAGAAGATTAATTGAGAATGGGTTGCTTGGTTTTGTGGCAATTTGTGGTGGTTGTTGAGATGGGTTTGTGGTGGTTTTTGAGGTAGGTTTGTGGTGATGGTGGTGGTTTCTTTTTTTCTTTTCTTTTCTTTTTTTTTCTTTTTTTAATCAGAGTTCCAATGGTTTGGTCGTGGTTATGGCAATGGGTGGTTGTGGCTGGGTTGGGTTGGTGGTTGTGATGTGGGGGTTGTGGGTTTGTGGTTTGGTTTGGCCGGAAGTTCCAATTAATGGGTGGCAATGGTGGTTATAGGTTTGGCAGTGGCTGATGTTGGCTATTGGTTTGCTAGGTTTGTGGGTTTGTTCATGGTTGTTCTTCTTTCAAAGAAAGAGAGAGAGACAAGGAAAGAGAGAGATGGAGAACAAAAAAAATAACAAAGAAATAATATTTAAATGAAGAGGTAAAAAAAAAAAAAAATAGAACCACTGATGTTGGATGCTTTGTAAAGTGAAAAGGTAAAATAGATAAAATAACTTTTTTGGTGCCAAATAGCTAAAAAAATAGCACCACTATTGTGGATGCTCTAAGGTTCTACAGTGGGACTAATCTAGGTGGGAAGCCTAGGTTGTCCAACATCAACTTGGTATCAGAGTTCAACCCAATCACCCCCTTTCAGCAACCCAAAACCAAGTCTGACCAGCCCAAACCCACACCAACCAGCGGTACAACCCACGATCATCAACACTCTAACCATATCTCACAAGATCTTTGCAATTACCACCAATCAAGCCATCTCTGCTCAGAAACAAAGAACCCAAATTCCACCACAAAACCCACAAAACCTATAATCCCACCATTCTTCCCAATGCAAGGCTCTGAAACTTAGAGCACTCACAGCAGTGGTGCTATATAGGTACAATGGTATTTTTTTAGCTCTCAATCACAAAAAACCATCATGCAGCAGTGGAGCTAAATCTAAAAAGATTTAGCTCCTTAACTACAGTGCACATCTATCTTTAGATGTGCACTGTAGCTCACATGTAAAAAAAATATATATTTTTTTATTACACTTCTCTCTCCTCTCTCATTAAATAAACATTTCCTATTCTCTCTCTCTCTCTCTCTCTCCGGCTTCTCTTCTTTCTTCTTTCTTCCTCAATTTTTTCTCTCTAGCTCGCCAGCCAGCTCCCTCATCCCTCAACTCGCCGGCCAACTCCCTCATCGCCGATCTGTTCCGCCGACCCAGCTCGCCAACCCACCCCAAACCCCATTGCCCAATCCGTGCCTCTCTCTCTCAGTCACTCTCACCTCTCTCACTCAACGTCTCCAACCCAAGCCTCCGCCGACCTCAACGTCACCGGCCCAAGCCGACCCAAGCCCCAAGCCACCAATCCACGCCTCCGACCCACACCTCCGCCCAGTCCTCCATCCCAACGCTCACCCAATGCTGATCAGACCCATCCGCCTCAGCCACAAGCCACCGCTGACGCCCATCTCTCTATTCTCTTTGCTGTGATTGAGTTTTTTTTTTTTTTAATGTATTTTCATATGGGTTTGGTGGTTGTGCTAGTGGTGGTTGATTTTGGCTATGGTAGTGGTGGTGGATGATTTTGGCTTTGGCAGTGGGTTTTGTGTATTTTGGCTTTGGCAGTAGCTTAGTCCTTGGTTTTGTTTTTGTTTTTTTTTTTTTTTATGTTGTGTTGTGGTTGCCAAAGTAGAGTAGCTTAGTCCTTGGTTTTGTTTTTGTTTTTTTTTTTTTTTATGTTGTGTTGTGGTTGCCAAAGTAGAGTGGTGGTTGTGGCCAGTGGTGGTGGTGGTGGCGGTGGCGGTGGTTGTGGCTGTGGCTGATGGTAGAAGTGGTTGTAGTTGGTACTGTAGATATTTTTGTGGGTAGTGGGATATATTATTTTATTATAAGAGATATATTATTTTATTGTGATGTTTATATTATTTTAATGTGTTGAAAGCTAAAATAAATTCACTGCTGCAGCATGTGTGTAGATAAAATAGATAAAGTGGCTTTTTGTATAGCTAAATAGCTAAAATTTTAGATTCACTACTGTGAATGCTCTTAGAACCCTATTCCCTTCAAAACAAAATCAATAACCCGTCACAACAACTCTCACACCCCAAACCCATTTTCGATCCAACCCATACAAAACCACAGATTCAGATATGCAAAACCCACATTGCCAGGTCCGAAATACAAGAAGCCATCACTGATCTCTCCATGCCACTACTCGCAAGCACCAATCTCCACCTTTGAGTGCTGACAACAGCCATCGCCCATGAGTCCATGCTGCCTCTTCTCCAACGAATCCAGCTCCACCTTCCATGATATTTTCTCTATTTTACTTGTTTAGTTTCCTCTGAAGCCTTAGTTTCTTTTAGCTTAATTTTCCATCTCTAGTGTTTTAAGTTGTAGTTGTTCTTGAATATTGTTGTTTTAAAAAATAAAAAATAAAAATCAAAAGTAGAATGTTCCAGCAGATACGTGAGGAGTCCATAGTCCACCTCTTTTGCTTCAGCCAAGTGACCCATGTCCAGGGCAGCACCAGGTCACTAAACCAGCCCAATCAAGGTCCAACACTTATTGCTCCAGCCATGGAAATCGTGTCCACTAAATGTTCATTTCAAATTGTTGAAAATCTATTCCTGTGAATCATGGTAGTCTTATAAGCGACAATATTCGATGGACGTCCAGATGCATGGACCCTCATCAATTGGCTAAATGAGATGGATCAATTCTTTGATCAAATATGTCTACCAGATGCTAATAAAGTTAGGTTTTCCAGGTTGAAATTGAGAAGTAGAGCTAGAGACTTTTGGCGTAGTATCGAGAATTATCGCAAAGGAAGGAGCAAGCCTGCCATAACTGATTGGAATGAAAGGAAACAAATACTTAGAGAGAAATATGTTCTCCAATGCTATCAAGAGAATTATCAACCTCAATCCTCTCATGGGAATTTTCTACACCACAGAGACAGTATTCAGCAAGAAAACACCTCATCCTTCCATCAAGAACTCACCACCATAGCTCAAGACTAAAGAAAAATAATAAAGGTTTTGCTAGACTCTTCTACTCAGAAAAAGGATGCTCAGGTTCCACCAAAGACAAATGTTGAAATAGAGGTACAAGTGCTAATAGATGATGTTTCAACATTCATGCAGCAAGAAGAACCTATTATAGAGTCTACACAAGAAGAGAAATCTCAAGAAATGAGCGAAGATTTAGAGGGTGTGGTGCGGACACGAGGTACAAGCCCCCAATTACACGCACGTATAGGAGGAAGTGCAAAAAGACGACGGCCCAACCTGTGGCATTATGGATAGAGCCTATTAGTTATTGGGTTTGAGTTTAAGTAAACCCGAACATTTAATAATTAGGGTTTCTTTATGCATTTTTATTGTTAGCTATTTAAACACTTTTTGGAATTATTGTAAGATAGTTTTGAGAATTATTAAAAAAACGTATTTTCTTTTCACTGGTGCCGACTCCAATTTTGCTTGGTGCTGACTCCTAGGATTTATCTTTTATTCTATTGTTGTTTGTGGTTGTCCTACGTCAGTTTTGGTATCAGAGCCAGGTTTCT
Organism: Quercus suber; assembly: GCF_002906115.3. Lineage (NCBI taxonomy): Eukaryota > Viridiplantae > Streptophyta > Magnoliopsida > Fagales > Fagaceae > Quercus > Quercus suber. The sequence continues at coordinate 243,006 of NW_027069620.1, forward strand.
GGTCCATACAACACAACCGTAGACAACCACTTGAAAGCAAAACCATCAAAAGAGCAAACCAGCCAAGGATGACATTACCTTTCAAGTATTTGCCCCATGAGATTTTGAACAAGCCCAAACCAGCCCCTGCAATCCATATATACCCCACAGCCCCTCATGAGTTTTTCACCCCCAAGCCAACAAAGAAGCCAGCGATGCCTCCCAAGCCAGTAACCAACATCCGTGCCCATCTCTAATCACAGAACCCACACCCACAAACCGGAAAGGAAAAAAAAAAAGGGAGACCCACGCCAAGACCCATCGGCAACCTCGATCCACCACCGCTGAGATTGACCCATCAGCTGCCAAAACCTCCAAATCAACACCTAGCAACCGCCGACACCATCATCACTATCGATCACCGCCGCTGAGGACATCGACCACCGCCGTGTCTTGTGCCGCTGCTGCCTTCCCTGTCTTCGCACCGCCAAAGTCGTTGGCCTTCTTCTTTTCTTCCGTGTGAGAGCTGATTTTCTTCCTTCTTCTTCTCCATCGCCGAGCCGGTTATAATGCTTGTTTTAGTTTTGTGGTTTTCATTTTTATTCTATACTGTGAGCTCTTTTTAAAGTCCTTTTGAATTTCTTTTAGTCTGTGTCTGTCGTTCAGTGTATTTTATTATTTCTGCAAAAAAAAAAAAAAAAAAAAAAAAAAAAAAAAAAGAAATATTGTTACTGTGATAGCCCACTGCATGTATTGGGCTTTTTAAATTGTTCATCCATAGGTACATTTGTCCAAAATCCATTCACTTGAGGAGCCAAGAACGTGACTATCGAGTGCTGTAAGTTGGCCACTGACAAGGGTACAATTCTTGCTCTCTTTTTGGTGGATTCAATTTTGTCTCATTGAAAAATAATATTTTTATATTTTTTATGTGCCTGTCCCACCATCCCCCACTGGCCTACCCATTTTGTGCTCCAGTTAGCTATTTTTTTTATTTGTTCTTTCTTTCAGTACCCATTCTAAAATTTCAAAAAAAAAAAAAAAAATTCTTTAAAGTATCTAATTCTCATTATTAATTGTGGAGCTTAATGGAATTTGACTTTTATTTGAGCTATCTCTTAATATTGTGAACACTGTCACTACTTGACTGCAATTTACTCCTTTGATTCATTGATCTAATCTCTACATGCACTCTTGTTTGACCTTAATTTTACATTGAGAATTGGTTACTTGAGCTTTTGTGAATCTCAATTGTATTCATAAATATAGTGTGCATGCATCTACATAGTGGTCGCATCATGTCAAACTCTGAACATCAATCCACTTCCGAGTCTAGGCCCTCCTTAGAGCAAACCATAGAAGACGTAACAAAAAGTGTCCATAATTTACTGGATAGGGTTGGGCAAATTGAAGCATCTCAACGAGAGACCAGTAACCATGAAGGAAATAACATGCTTAGGCAACATAACTTCGGTTACTTTAATAGGGCTCCAAACTTTGAATATGATCACTATAATCACAATGGCCCTAGGGATTATGATGATAGGATATTTAAGGACAAGATAAAAGCACCCGCCTTTGATGGCTGCCTAGACCCATGGGTTTTCACTAATTGGTTGCGTCAAATAGAGAAATTCTTTGACTATTACCATTGCGCTGAGAACAAGAAAGTGAGGTATGTCAGGATGAAGTTAATTGGAAGAGCTGACCTTTTTTGGGAGGACTTTAAGGAAACCCTTAGGCGACGACGTGAGCCCCCCATTACTGATTGGCTTGAGATGAAGGACGCACTCTCGAGGAATTATCTTCCTCCAACTTATAGGAGCTCCCTCCTTGAGGAATGGGATCGCCTAAAGTAAGGCACTGCTCCTGTGGCTGAGTATATAGAGAAATTTAAGGAGTTCAAGAGGCAAATTCAAATAGCCGAGGAAGAGGTTGTCACACTCAATAGGTTCAAGAAGGGTTTAAATGCTAACCTACTAGGCGAGATTATCATCTGAGGAGTCACTTCCTTAAGAGAAGCATATGACCTCACTAGGAATTGTGAACTAGCATCCAAATCTATCTTTTGGCGACGTTTTGAGCTTTGAAGTAGTCCCACCAACCCTCAACCTTTTGGTAGCAGAGCTAGACTTGCCTTACCCCCTAAGGTTAACCCCAATAGAAAAAGAGAACAAGGGAAAAGGTGTGGTCAATGAGCCTTCAAGATTAGGCTCTCACCACCAATGCTTCAAATGCAATGGGGTTGGACACATTGCAGCTAGGTGTCCCTCTAGGGCCCTTGTCATTCAAGAGGATGATGAAAGGGTTGAAGATGTTGAGGAGCTGGTGTATGATCCAAATGTTAAAGAAACCCAAGATGTTGAGGCAGAATGGGAGGATGATCCTAGCTACCTCGCATGCATTAGAGCCATTTCTCCCCAAGTTGATAACTTCAAGGACTTTGGTGTCCCTAGAGTGAATGTGGTAAGGTGTGCTTTGACAGAGCAAAGGGGCACTGATGATTGGCAAATGAGTGCCATCTTCCAAACTTACACTAAGTGCGGAGACAAAACTTGCAAAGTTATTATAAATAATGAGAGTTGCATTAATGCAGTGTCCTCTAACGTTGTTTCCCACCTAGGCTTGAAATTGACCCCTCACCCTAACCCATATAAAGTTTCTTGGGTGGATACTTCCTCCATAGCTATAAAAGAAAGATGTGTAGTCCCACTTCAATTCCTCACCTACAAGGCTGAAATATGGTGTAATGTAATTCCCATCGATGTAGGGCATATTATCTTAGGTAGGCCTTGGCTTTATGATTTAGATGTCACCCTTTATGGGCGATTCAATTCTTGCTCATTTATGTTTGAAAGTAAGAAGATTGCACTCAATCCTTTAAAACCCAAGCCAATCGACATGAACACGAAGAAAGAAGCACCAAAGGCGAAAGACCTGAACATCATAAGCCCTAAGGCATTTGAAAGGGTAGTAGTTCAAGAATCTATTGTGTTTGTCTTAGTTGCCAAGGAAGTTCATGGAGAGACGTGAGGAGCAACCTAAAGAAGTGAAGTTAGTGCTCTAGGAATTTAAGGATGTTTTCCCTGAGGAACTCCCTGATCATTTACCACCCATGTGTGACATACAACACGCCATAGATTTTGAGCCTGGAGCGATCCTACCTAATTTGCCTCACTATAGGATGAGCCCTGTAGAGCATGCCAAGTTGCAAAGGCAAATAGAAGAACTACTTAGGAAGGGTTTTGTTCGTGAAAGCATAAATCCTTGTGCAGTCCTTGCACTCTTGACTCAAAAGAAAGATGGAACTTGGAGGATGTGTGTTGATAGTCGTGTCATTAACAAGATCACTGTGAAATATCGTTTTCCTATCCCTCGGCTGGATGACATGTTGGATATGATGGCTAGAGCAATGATCTTCTCCAAGATGGACTTGAAAAGCGGCTATCATCAAATTAGGGTTCATTCTGGTGATGAGTGGAAAAATGCCTCTAAGACGAAGGATGGTTTATATGAGTGGGTGGTCATGCCTTTTGAATTGTCCAATGCTCCTAGTACCTTTATGAGAGTGATGACTCAAGTGCTCAAGCCTTTTATGGGGAAGTTCTTGGTTGTGTACTTTAATGACATCCTCATCTATAGTAAGTCTAGGGAGCAACACTTAAACCACCTAACTCAAGTTTGTACTACCCTTAGGAATGAGAGTTTATATGGCAACCTCAAGAAGTACTCTTTCTTCACTGATAAAATCGTCTTCTTAGGTTTCATAGTATCCTCTGAGGGAGTTTTTGCCGACCCCCAAAAGGTTCAAGCGATTTTGGAGTGACTCGAACCCAAAAATATCCATGAAATTCAAAGCTTTTATGGGCTCGCTTCCTTTTACCGCCGATTCATCAAGGGGTTTAGTATCATTATGTCCCCCATCACTGACTACATGAAACAAGGGGAGTTTGTTTGGACCAAAGCTGCTACTAAGGCTTTCCATGAGATAAAGCAAAAGATGACTGAGGCACCTGTCATGCGTTTCCCTGATTTTACCAAGCCTTTTAAAGTGGAATGTGATGCCTCAGGTATTCGTATAAGGGGAGTACGTAGTCAAGAGCGCCACCCAATTGCCTATTTTAGTAAGAAATTGAATGACGCTAAGCAAAAGTACTCCACATATGACAGAGTTTTATGCCATTATTCGAGCTCTTTGGCATTGGCGCCATTACCTATTGTCTCAAGAATTTGTTATCTACTTTGATCATGAAGCTTTGCACTATCTTCATTCCCAAAAGAAGCTAAATTTTAGGCATGGTAGTTTGGTTGAATTTCTACAACGCTACTACTTTGTGGTGAAACATAGGGCAGGAGTTGAGAATAAGGCTGCTGATGCACTAAGTCAAAGGGTGTCTTTGCTATCCGTCATGAGTGTTAAGGTTACTAGGTTTAAGCGACTCAAGGATGAATATAAGTCGTGCCCAGATTTTTGGGAGCTCTACATTAGCCTAAGTAATGCCCCACGGCCAATCCTGGATGATTATACCCTTCGAGATGGTTACTTGTTCAAAACCAACTAATTATGTATCCCTCGATCTTCAGTGAAAGATTTCCTAGTTTGGGAGATACATGCGGGAGGCCTTGCAGGTCATTTTGGCCGAAACAAAACAATTGAGGAAGTGGAGCGTCAATTCTATTGGCCTGGTCTTAAGAGGGGCGTTGCTAAGATAGTTGGTCAATGTCGTACCTGTGAACTGGCCAAACATCGCAAGCAAAACACTAGCCTGTACACGCCTCTACCTGTGCCAGACCGCCCGTGGCAAGATGTGAGAATGAACTTTGTGTTAGGTTTGCCCCACACCTTTAGGAAGCATGATTCTATTCTAGTAGTTGTTAATCGCTTCTCTAAGATGGCTCATTTCCTACCATGTTTTAAGACCTCTGATACTTCTAAGATTGCAAAGCTCTATTTTGATGAGATTGTCAAACTTTATGGTCTTCCCAAAACCATAGTGTCAGATAGGGATGTTCACTTCATGAGTTATTTTTGGAAGACCTTGTGGCATTTAGTGGGCACCAAATTGAAATTTTCCACAGCATTTCATCCTCAAACTGATAGTCAAACTGAGGTGGTTAATCGTAGTCTAGGCAACCTCCTTCGGTGTCTAGTGGGTGAAGCCAATCGGAATTGGGATTCAATCCTTCCTGTCGAACTTGCATATAATAGCTCTGTCAATAGGTCTATAGGCGCTAGTCCTTTTGAGGTTGTGCATGGATATACACCTAGGAAGCCCTTAGATCTTTTGCCCATGTCCCCACATGTTAGGATTTCTGAGTCTGCTGAGGCATTTGCACGACATATTCATGATTCGCATACTAAGATTCGCAACAAAATTCAGGCAAGTAATTCTCAATATAAAATTCATGCTGACACTCATCGGCATCATGCAGAGTTTCAAGTAGGGGATTATGTCATGATTCGGATTCAACCTGAACGGTTTCCCTCTGAGACCGTTAAGAAATTGTAGGCTCGTAGTGCCGGACCATTCAAGGTATTGAAACGAATGGGCCCAAATGCATATGTCATTGACTTTTCTTATGATTATGGTATTAGCTCCTCCTTTAATATTGAGGATCTAGTTGCTTATAAAAGCCTCACAGCTATTCCTGACACCCCTTTTGATGAGTCTTTACCTAATCCTATTGATGCCCCTGTTCCCACCCCTTTACCCTTAAATTTACCTTATGCACATAAGGAATCTATTGATGCTATTTTAGATGAGTAGATTGTTTCTACTAGGGATTGAGGAGTTTACCGTTTCCTAGTTCGGTGGCGAGGACGACCAGATTCTGATTGCACTTGGATTACTCAAGATGAGCTACAGCAATTGGATCCTGACTTGCTAGAGTACTATCAGAGCTCTTCAGATTTCCACTCGACGAGGTCGAGTTCTTCTCACCCGAGGGGAGTTGATGCGGACACGAGGTACAAGCCTCCAATTACACGCACATATAGGAGGAAGTACAAAAAGACGACGACCCAACCTGTGGCCTTATGGATGGAGCCTATTAGTTATTCGGCTTGAGTTTAAGCAAGCCCGAACATTTAATAATTAAGGTTTCTTTAGGGTTTCTTTATGCATTTTTATTGCTAGCTATTTAAACACCTTTTGGAATTATTGTAAGACAATTTTGAGAATTATTAAAAAAACGTATTTTCTTTTCATTGGTGCCGACTCCAGTTTTGCTTGGTACTGACGCCAAGCAACCCTTAGGTGCTGACTTCTAGGGTTTATCTTTTATTCTATTGTTGTTTGTGGTTGTCCTACATCAGGGTGCACTTGATGTGGAGGTTGATTCTGATGAAAGTGCTACTGAGTTCTTCATGATCCATGAGGTTGATGAACATCTACAGGTTGTTGAAGTCCAAAAGGTTAATACTATGGTTCAAGATAAAATTGTGCCTGTTCAACACATTGATTTTGTGTTTCTAGAGGAGTTCTATGGTGTCGTGGAATTGAAGGTTATTCTACTCTCAGTGCTTCCTAGGGTGATTTCTGATATGAAGGAAGTATTAAGCACCAAAGTCCTAATTCTTCATCACTACAAAACTCAAAGTCAAGTTTTTTTAAACCAAAGGAGTATAATGCAGAGCATAACCAAAAGTTATTTCAATATTTCATTTTAGATTTTCCATGGATAATTTCATATTGTAACGTAGTTATTTGCTTAGTTTGGATTGGTATCTAAGTTGGTAAGGATTAGTTGTTCATCATTATCATTTGTTTAGAATTATCGAATTAGTATTTGAAATTGTTTAGGATTATCAAATTAGTATTTGAAATTGTTTAGGATTTGTTTAGGAGAGTTTATCCTTATCTTTGTGATTTCTGGAAGCTGCATATAAAGCTTCGGATGATTTCTTTTGTATGGACAGACCATGATTATTATTATTATTGAGATTATTTGTAGAGATTACATTGTGTTTGTTTGGTGGTGAATCCAAACACCTTAGGTGGGAAGCCTAAGGTCTACGGTGGGACTAATCTAGGTGGGAAGCATAGGTTGTCCTACATAATCAATCCATCGAAGGTGCAATTATTCTTGTACCTCCATATCAGTCACAATAGCATAAAGGGGCTACAGTCCAAACAAAGGAGCTACAAATCAGGAAAATTATTCCACACAACATACAAAATAAATAATTTTAGTTTTGAAAGGAAAAATACAATGTTTACAAGAAGTATAATTCAATTGTGAAAAAACAGATTTTAATCCATGATCCGTTTCCCAAGCCTTATTTGAGTAGCATTAAACAACATAAGAGAAGAACTAAACACTCCATTAATCATGTGAAACCTCAAAATCCCTAGAATCATCCAAATGATTAACATGCATGCCTGGCAACAGATAAAAGCATCATTTGAGTAGCATTAAACAAGATAAGAGAAGAACTAAAAACTCCATTAATCATGTGAAACCTCAAAACCCCTAGATTCATCCAAATGATTAACATGCATACATGGCAACAGATAAAAGCATCAGCAATTTCTTACCGCAAACCAACTACAGTAGCTCATTAGCTCATCCGTATCAAGAAATTTGCTCCTAAAAGCACTACCTTCCAAGGCCACAGGAACAAGTTTTAGTTCTATGGGCCGCAAAAGTGCAGTCTTCTCAGCAACCTAAAGGCAGAGAATCTTGATGTATCAAGAGAAAATAACTAGAGAACTTTTCAATCAAAAAAATAAATATATAAAAAAAATAAGGAGGAATAGTATAGTAGACACCGCAGGTCAAGATTGTAATGATCTGCTATCCAAGAGGAATAGTTATTGACCATGGATGGCAAAAGAAAACTATGTGACACTTTGCAAATGAATTACAAACACCTCTTGTAATAAATGAACTCCTAGAGGTAACAAAAATTCTCGTGATTAACTAAGGGTTGATAAATTACAGTATCTAAAAGAATAATTCCCAGGATTAAACCATGGATTCATAAAGTACAGTGTCTAAAGAGTTATTCATTTAATGTACCAAAACATAAAAGGAACAACATATAGACGATAACAATTGACAGCCAAATAACTTTGCAGATATATGTTATGACAATATGCAGCAGAGTTGAACAAGGAAACAGACACTACCATCTTAACCAACTTGTCTACGATCAATTGACACAATTTCACTGATCTCAATGACAACATGAATGCTAATGTAAATAACCCATGAAACTGATTAGGCAATCACCTTAATCCAGTCTACAAAATCAATTAGGTCATTATCCATGGTTTCTTTTGCAGCATTGTGTAATATCTTTTCCCTCTCTGCTTGAGTTGGCCTTTGAAGATGAAATACTCTATCCATCCTACCAGGTCGCTGTAAGGCCGCATCAATTTGCTTGAGATTTCTCGTAGTAGCCATCAAAACAACCCCATCTTGTTTCTCAAACCTGCAACATATCATGATATAAATTGGGAATGTACAAGATGCAGACTGCTCCATTACTACTAATACAAAAGTTTCAAGTTTATTATCAAACTATATTGCAAAAAAATGAACTATGTTCAAGGCCAAAAGATTTAATGTTCACTTTTAGAGACAAGGGAACACAAATCATATGGCTAAATGAAATTCTTATTTCCAAATACTCATTTAGTTCATTCTTGAATAGTAACTAATATGACAATGACATACAGCAACATGTGAAATTGAAGCAGCCACCAACTATGTATTTTCCTCAACATGAAGATGTATGAAGCAATTATAGCATACACTGAAATTTTAAACATAGGTTTTAACAAGAAGCAGATAGGAAGTCCTTATAAATAAGGTTTAGAATAAATCCTGGAACCAAAAAAACAAAACAGGGAAAACAGATGGGCCATTTTAGAAATCATACAGTAAGACATACCATTATTTTTTTTTTTTGGGGGGGGGGGGGGGGGGGGTGGGGGGGGGAAGGAGGATTGTTACCAATGAACAGAAAAAAGGAGACAATACCCATCGAGTTCCACAAGAAGTTGATTAATGAAAGACTCATGATCCTGATTTTTAGTGTGAATGAACTGCCCACGTACACCAGCAAAGAGGTCGAAATCCTCCACAAATATGATAACAGGTGCCTAGAAGTGAGATTATGCAACTAGAAAAGGTTAGATAATAAGAAATGGAAAACTGGTCTGTTTCATTCAAGGATAAAAAAAAATCTAAGAATTCAAATTAAGCTCCCAAACTAAAAATAAAAATAAAAAAAACAAATAAATAAATAACAAACAAACAAGAAGAAGAAGGAAAACTATGATTTCAACATCATTTAGTGTACGTAGTAAATATTCTCTAAGGAACCCAAAAGCTTAAGCTAGTAGGCAGAAAGGCCCCATAAACCTATAACCAATCTCACAACCAACAACAAAGCCAGCAACAGATGCAAATGGGCCAAGCATGAAGAGACCGGAAAAACCATGCTCCACTACATGTTAGAGAATTCAACCCAAAAGCTTAAGTTAGTAAGTGGACAGACCCGTTGGCTACTTGGTGTTGTATGTGTTGTTGTGATGGAGAGTCGGTAGACCACCTTCTTCTTCATTGTCCTGTTACTCATTCCTTATGGACTTTTATGCTTCAGGCTTTTGGTATTCATTGGGTTATGCCAAGTTCAGTGGCGGGTTTGTTATCTTGTTGGCATCAGTCGCTTGGAAAACATAATTCGGACATTTGGAATTTGGTTCCAAGGTGCTTGATGTGAACTATGTGGTTGGAACGAAATTGTCGTTCCTTTGAGAATATTGAGAAGACGTTGGATGAGTTAAAAGTTTTATGCCAACGTAGTCTTTTGGAGTGGTCTCGTTGTTGGGGTTTTACTGATTCTTCTTCTCTCTCTGAGTTTATGTTTTCCCTTAGCTTAGTTTCTTGATTACTCTTTTTGTTGTGCTGTTTGTTCTATTTTTTTCTTGTCGTTCATTATCATGAACAACTTGTACTTTTCCTTTTTTTTCTCATTAATAATAGTTTTTCTGATTACCTATCAAAAAAAAAAAAAAGTAAGTGGTCTACGTTTTGTTTTTTTTTGTTTTTTTTGTTTTTTTTTTACCAGCGCCTCTTGCACTGTTCATGGAACATGAACAATGCATTAAGGCAAATGTACATTGTTTAGGGAAGTGAACAATAACTCAAAAATTATTTTTTTTTTATTGTTTTCAGCAATAAGTTTTCAATTTTCAGCAAAATAAATGTTATCCGAACATATCTAAGCCTCCATTTGGATATTAATGAAAAATGAAAATTATTTCACTATTTAACTTATTCTTGCTATTATTCATAGTCCTCATTGCACTTTTTGTTACTATTCATGAGTCCCATTATACTATTTTAGCTAATTTTTACCTTATTTACAATACTTTCAACAATAAATTTTCAGTAAAATAAGCGGTATTCAAACCAACCTTAAGTTTGCAATCCTAAATTTGTATCCTCAATATAGTAATACTTATATTATCTGTAACACCTCTTCTTAAAAAAAAAAAAAATTTAAGTTTACTTCTACCTCCTAAACTGGACTTTAACGAGGCTCACAACCCACACATTCACACCACCACCCTCCACATAATCCAGGAAACCCACATCTCTCTCTTTGCCGTGCCATACACTGCATCAGTGGCCCCACACAAAACCCACAAATCCTCTTTTAGATGTTAGAACTTAGAAGTAGGACCTCCACCTGCTTCAAAATCAAACAAACAAAACATATTCAGTCCTCCGCCATATCATATCAGCTGACCCACAAACACAACTCAAAAATCTTTTTTTTACCCAAAGAAAATAGAGCAAAGTTAATGGATCATCTTTTAAGAAACTATTTTAGGAATTTTTTTATGAAAAAAGAAATATTTTTAAAATAGTTTATTAACAATTAACCTAATTAAAGATATCCGTTAATATGCCCCCAAAAAACTATTAAAACCTCCACCTCATCAAGGATCCAAAAAAAACCCAAAAATTCTACCACGTCATCAGAACCACACAACGGAAAGGATAGGAGTACAAATCCGCAAACGCAAACCTTTAGTCCTAAGTTCCTTGTCCCACATCATGTTACACCAACCATTTTATGAGGCATGTGAATCGCTGGCGCTATAGCCAGCCTAAGGGTTTCAAATGAACCCCCTAAATTGGCCCAAAAAAGAATTATATATATATATATATATTTGTTTTGACCTTCTAAAATAAAATTTTGAATATCATAACCCTAAATTTATTTAAACCCAACTGAAATTAGCTAGAATATAATTATCTTAGTACCATTTTCATAATATTTTCACAATTATTTTTCAATAAAGGTTAAGTGGTAAGTTATAATTAGTTTTTATCTAAACCTACAACTAATACATTACTTTTTTACATTCCTTTAACAACTTATCACCTAGATTTTATTATGAAAGTATTGTATCAATAACACTACTCGTAAAATTGCTCATTCGTTAAGCACAATAAATAAATAAACATTTTCTTCAAACTCTGACTTACTATGTTGTTGACGACAAACTGAAACCGTTTTTCTCTACACTTTCCTTCTTCATCAGCCAAAAATTATACCACATTTAGCAACAATAAAAATAAATAAATAAATAAAAAGCAAAAAAATACACCACCTGTACAACCAACTAATTTGTGTCTTCATCTGTGATTTTTTCCTTATTATTTTTATCTCTCTTTCTTCTATTTATGTTTTCTTTTTGTTTAATCAAGTATATGGTTTGATAAGTGCTCTATAGATTTCCAAATCCAAGAAATCTTTTAGTGCTTGCTGCAATTCCAAGAAAATGACTACATGTACGCTTTAAAAACTACACACTTTAAAAGTAAAAATTTATATTAATTACTTGTTTTTTTCTTAAATTCACGTTGTGGGAGGGTAAAAGCCCAAATCCATATATTGGGCCTGGGGCCCCATTTAAAAATATAAGTATGTCCGAGGAGGAGTAAAAGATTGGGAAAGGCCCCAATATGGTGCATCACTTAAGGAAAGGGAGGAGGAATATAGTCCGAGTGGGCTGTTCTCCTCGGACTTGGAGAGTGTCGGTCGAGTGAATACCTGGGCAGCTTAGACGAACTTCCAGGAGGATCCAACGATAAAGGTGAACTCCTTGCACGTATGAAGGTGATAGAAATAGAGAAATATCTAGAGAAAAAGTTGCTACCACCTTGTTTAATACACTGCAATAACTTTTCTAGCCGCATTTATGTGGAGAAGACCCCTGAACAGTGCAAATCTTAGCTACCACCACTCATGGAGAACTAAAAAAAATACTTGATGTGACATGTACTCAAGTGAATGCTACGATGAAGAATAAGTGTACGATGAAGATGACTGAGACGGAGGCTATATAAATGGAGGAGGCCTCTGATGAAAAGTGGGATCAAGAAAAAGAGGGAAGAAGAGAAAAGGAAAAATCTACTGTAGCTCCAACAGCAACCTTAGCCATTCTAATTATAATTTGTCTCCTCGTACTCAAATTTATTCAAGTTCAAAGTGTTTTCACACTTGCTTTTATATATATATATATATATATATAAAGCCTTGATTAACTGTTGTAGACTTCACAAACAGCCCTAGCTCTTTTACCCACTTTCTACAAATTTTATTGTACTGGGCTTATTGGGCTCACATCCCACCTCTTTGGGCTTGGGCTACAAATCTTGGACCATACACATGTTTACTCCCAGTCCTACTCCTAAGTATGTTACTATTATTCTTTATCATATATTTTTATTTAATTGATATTACATATAAATATAAAAATTATTATTAATTTGACAATGTATAACTAGTTATTTAATTATATTTATTTATGCATCCAATGGTTGTTGTCTTAGTGATCTTTAAACTATTAATAATTTTTTTAAACTATTGTATAGTATATTTGTATTGCACAATAAATTGTATTTAGAATATTATTTTAGATTATTTTATATATTATGAAATTTGTATATACAAGAACAAAAATCAATCATTTTATTTTTTAACTCCCCTCGCAATAAATTCCTAATTCCGACACTATTGACCCCTTAAAAAAAATCCTAAAGCCACCACTAAACACATGATTTTTTTTTCATATATTAAATGGTGTTAATTAATACTTCTACACACACACACACACACACATATATATATTATATATATTATAAAAATGATGATAATACTTGATACTTTTTTTTTTTTTGTTTTGAATCCGATAATACTTGATACCTTAGATGTTATAGATATAACATTTCCCGTCTTTAAATGTTAGTTTGCAAAATGTGGCTCTTTAAACGTTAGATATCACGTGGCTCTTTCTTTCATCCCTTATGTTTGAATGTCTGTCAGGCATCTCTTTTCATAACTCTTCCTCCTCCTTTTTTACTCTTCATTCTCTTTAGAACTCCAGCTCTATTGTTCCTCCATGTTGAATCCGTAAGATTTTGATAAATTTTCTTTCTTGACAAATCTTCATTCATAGTGAATTAATTGTTATAAAAATATTTTCTTACTGGCTGACCTAAAAGCGTTTAACAAATACTTTTGGAAACTTTTTATACTGAAAAAAAAAAAAAAAAAAAACTAATTATTTTGATAGTTTTTTATATTTACTATAAAAGGTAGTATAAAACTTTTTAAAAATAGTTCATTAACAAAGACAACATTCTACCTGCTAACATTTTTGGAAATGTTGTACAATATTAGAAGCATTAAGAATGAAAAAAAAAAAAAAAAAAAGAAGAAGAAGAAGAAGAAGAAGAGAAGAGAACATGTCATAAAATGGTTGGTAGAGCATAACATGGGACACAGAAAACTTAGGATAGAGGATTTGGAACAGATCTAAATCCTTTGTATTACCTTTTATGTTCCACTAATACAACTTGCCACCTATTTTTAATTTTATTTTCTTTATAAAATAGTTAAAGTTTATAATAATAATAATCAAACAAATGACATACTATGATAGGTGAAATAAAATGTTTTTTAAATATTAGTTAAAAAGATAGTATGAGAAATCAAGTATGAAAATCTAAAAGCTTTACCATAACGGCTAAAATTTTGATTCAGTGTTCAATTATATTGGACACATTCGGATAAAGCCATATTTCTACTTTTGAACTAATGACATCATCGGAATGGATCCAATGCAATTGGACACTGAACACAATCCAAGTCCTACCACAAGTCCACAACAGCGATTACAACAATGGAATCTACCACATCAACTTATGTTATGAAAACTATACTCCAAAAACCCAGAAGCCTTACCACAACAATGATCCACTGCTCCCACACCCAAATACTTTACCAGGTCAGAGGACTAAATACCAAATACCAAATACCAAATACCAAATGATAGGCCAAGAATGTATTGACCCGTTCTGATGAATTAACTAATTAATTAGCCAAGTTAATTAATTAATCCGATTAACATGCAATACGCGTGGTAGCACAAAAAAAATCACCAATTAAGTTAATATGCAGTAGAAAATAAAGTTGACACAGTGATTTGTTTATGAATGAGAAAAACCTTCAAGGCAAAAACTCCACCGGGTGATTTTAAAGTCACCATTCCCGAGAATCTAATATTATCACAACAAGCGGTTACAAGTAAAGGAATTCCAGTATCTTATACCAACCTACATTTGAACTCTTATCCCAATACCCAATTGGACTTGTTATATGGTGACAATCTCTCCTTTTAATGTACGGCTCTCAATATGTGACTAACCAATTCGATGCACGGATACAAGTATATGACTAACCACTAACTTGAGAAGGATGTTGGCTGCAAAGTTCTTTAGTTCATCACACGATGAAGATCACGAAACTCCTTAGTTACAAAACCCTACGGCGTACAAATGCAGCAGCTTCTTGAAGAAGATGAACTAGGACATATGTCTCTAGTCACAATATGCTTGTGAAAAACTTTTACATTGAGATGCATCAGTTGTGATGACCCTTAAAATAATCCTTGTAAATGTTTAGGATTGTGAGAAAAGAAATCCTAAACATGTATACACGGATTGGAGTAAAATCAGATCTTAAAAAGTAATTTTCATAAATCTCGATAGATAGGTTATCTTAACATAATTCACATATGTCCTAATACCAAATACCCAAAAGCTTTACCATAGGTCCATAACGACGATTTCACCTCAAAATCTACCACATTAAGGGACCCACACCAAAAATTCAAAATCCTTACCACAATATTATCCATGTTGTACATTTAGGGTTGTTTTATAATAGATAATGTGCGGGTCGCAAATGAGGCCTATGGGCTCAGCCCCATTTGGGCTCACAACTTATTTGTTTATTGGGCTGAATTTCCTACTATGAGTCGTTCTCCAACTAAAAACTCAATGAGATCACTTTCCTCTTCCTCGGCAACGCACTACTTCCTCTTCCTCCCCTCAGATATTCTTTCCATTTCACTTTCCTATTGCCACTATTCTCTACC
Organism: Quercus suber; assembly: GCF_002906115.3. Lineage (NCBI taxonomy): Eukaryota > Viridiplantae > Streptophyta > Magnoliopsida > Fagales > Fagaceae > Quercus > Quercus suber. The sequence goes on from NW_027069620.1 coordinate 258,455, forward strand.
CTCCTTTCAACCAACCCTTCTCTCTTATCCTTCCCTCCTATTTATAGTTCTCAGCTCAGACGTAGGTTATCAATGCTCTCATAGTTTGTGCCACAGAGGGTCCAGTAAGATTTTCTCTAAGTGGGAGGTCAGGTATGGGTGGCTTTGGGACTTGGTTCCCACCCCCCTCGGCAGCTCGGCAGAGTCGGTGCGCGCTTAGTGCTACGGAGGGTCCAATCAGGGGGATGGTAAGTGAGAATCTAGGCTTGGGTGGCTTTGGGACTTGGTGCCCACTTCAGTTTAGAGCTACGCAGTGGCGCTTAGAGGGACTTCTCTGAGCAAAACAAAGATGATGCGCCGTTCAGTGACCTTTCTGAACATGCTCGGTAAAAATATGTCGAGCATAACTTTAGTAGTGAAGCTCGGGCCCCCGGACTGCGATAGTGAGGGTTAGGCCTTAGGGCGAATGAGAATTGGGCCCAATTACTGTGCATTCGGAGCGAAGGCTAGGGGCTGAATGGGACCAACAGTTTGGATGCCGCACATTAGCCCCCCCTTGGTTTATGCTCGGCGCCCGGCGTGAATCAAGGTACTCCAAAGAGCGCACGTTACGTGTTCAGTGAAGCGACGTCTGGGGCATTACAGGGTTCCATTAATGCGCCCTAAAAAGGCGTGCTGGATCTGGCCAAGCGTTACAACCCTCATCATTGTCTGACGCTTCGTGAACCGAGGAGGCACAGTTTGTATCGGGTGTTGGAGTCATCATAGCTTGTTAATCAATCTCCATAATGGCTGGTTAACCGCTGCCCATCCGTTTTGGGTTCACTATAAAAGGTACTTTCAAAACTACTCCTTTACTTTACAAACTCTGAATTCTGCAACTTCTTCTCTGCCGCGCATTCATCTGTGTCTTCATACTCCAGCCCAGAAATCTCTCTCTCCTTAGAACCCACAGTAAGTTTTCTACACTTCTTTTCTCCATATCTCCACTTCGTCTTAAATTTTAGGGTCCTAGGATGGGGTATTCATATCTTTTAGATACGGCTGCGGCCTTAGCTACCTTTAGGCAGGCCTTCGACATCCCCAGCGATGTAGAGGTTGCGTATTGTCACGAAAGCGAGATGGCACTTCATAGAGGGGGCAATACTGCCTTCTTCCCTTTAATGGCCATCTTGGAGGGTGGGGTGAGGTTTCCCATAGACCCCCTGATAATAGACACACTTAGGTACTACGGCCTGTGCCTGGACCAACTTCCTCCCAATTTTTACCAGTTAGTGAGTTGTGTGAGTAGATTAAACCAGACCTTCAGTTTACAGCTAAACCAGCATGATATAAACCATATGTACAGTCTATGTGGAAGTAAGAAAACGAATTACTACCTCAAAGTGAGAGACATGAGGGTACGGCTGATATCCTGCCTGCCCAATTCAAATAGAAATTCTGCCGAAGAGTTCGTTTTGGTGCGCGGCAATTGGTTTGTCGGCGAATTTCCTTGTCCGCTTACTAGGCGAGAAGTGGGTTCGTCCCGATCATTAATTCTCTTTTTTTTCTTTTCATTATTATGTACATTTTTTTTCTTGTTTGAGTTTATGCTCGGATATACATGCACGAGCACTTTGCGTACTCTGATTTTCATTTCTATTGGTTATTTCAGACGGCAGGGTGTTCGCCCCGGACGTTAGAGCCGTGCATGTAAGGGATCTTAACTTCATCCTCAGATCCGAGATCTTCGTTCACACAGACGGGCAGCTTCGGGCCTCTCATCTTATACTCGGAGTCGACCCCGTGTATACCACTTGGCAGAATTTTAGCCAATCTCTGCTAGTTGACAGCTCCCTTCTCTCTTACATAGACGTTCGGTATGCGAACTTTCTTCCCCCCAAGTTCACAGCAGGCGAGGCACGCGAACTCGGTCCCCGGCACATTTGTTCTGACGAGATTCCACCCGTGAGGGACCAATCAGCCGAACGTGTCTCCCGAGCACGAAGAGAACGTGCACACGAACAGATCGAGCAAGAAGCCCCCACCCAACAAGAAGTTCAAGTTGACCAGGAACCCCCACCCACAGATACAGAAGTAGTTGGCGAATCATCAGGCGAAGTTATGGTGACTCGAAAGGTAATGTCAATCACTCGTTTTGTCCCCGGAGCCCGGTCTGCCGGGAATCAGCAGCAACAAGAACAAACTCAAGGTCGCACCCAGCCTAGTCCACCACTGCCGACAGCTCCTGTGCGGCAAAGAAAGAGGCCGCGCACTACCGAACAAACTCCAGCCGACCCAGTTTATTCGCGGTCAAAAACGCCCCCTCGTCCCTCGAGCGGCATCGTGATTCGCAAACCCGCGACCCAGACGGGGTTGAACGTGGCGTCTTCTTCCCGTGCCGTGCCCGTGTGGCAGCCCTCCTTTATGCTGGACGACAAACCTCTTCCCTCAGATGCTCGTGTACACGTCTGGGGGAAAGGGACCGGTGGCCACATTGCCCAGACTTTGGCTCGGGGGCTTCTTCTGCCCGAGGATGTGCGTGCCTTCGAAGATGGCACTGACGAATTGATGGGGCGACGGCTGCAATGGCACACTGTCGCGGTAAAACCAAGCCATTTTTTTTTTCTTTTTTTTTCTTTTTTTTTTATTTATTTTTTTTTTAAGTTTCCGTACATATGCTTTGCCAGGCTGCACAGCTGGCCTACATCCTTGACCGTCGCGTCACAGATCTGGCGGAGGATGCTGGCCGAGAGAGAGCTCTGAAGGACGTGGCCGAGGTAACCGCGAAGGAGAAAGCGGTGGCTGCTGCGACATCCGAGAAGAAAGCTGCTGCTGCGGAGAAAGCGAGGCTGGCCATGGAGAAAAGGTACAAGGAACTGGAAGTTCAGCTGGGGGAGACCGAGCTCAAGCTGGGAGAAGCTGAGAGTAAGCTCAGTGCACGGTCCGAGGAGCTGGGTGATATGAGGGTGGCTTTGGAGGAGAGCAAGAACAAGTGGTACTAGGAGGGATTCGCGGATGCGGAGAACTCGGCAGAGCCGGTCATTCATGAGGCACGACGGCTTGGCTTCGAGGAGGGTTGGTTGGCCGCTCTGCAGACTTTGGGGGTCCCCGAGGATTCTCCTTTGAGGAACCCCGGCCAGATCCCATTTCCAGTCCCCCCGCCGGAGCCGATGACCGCAGCTGGACGTGCTGACGAGGAAGAAACGACCAGCCTAAGGGAATTGGTGGAACAGATTGATTCCCACGTCGGGATGGAAGAGCCAAAAGTGGCCAGCCATCCTTGCCTTGGAGATCAGCTCGGCCAGGTCCCCGTTCACAATCCCGTCCAGCAGCAACCATCCGAGTCCGAGGCCCGAGAACGCCCTGCAACCTCCGCATCATGATTATCGAACTTTGCCCCATTTGCTTTAAAGAGACTTTCTTTGTTTACTTTCCTGTCTTGGTTTGCCCATATCACCGGGTTGTGGTGATTAAACAATTTTAATTTTTGCTGGTCTTGAAACTCAAATGGCCGCCTTGTTTTGCGGCCGAGACAATGATTTTCTAATGTTTGCAATTAATTCTTGCTGTTTCTCTATTCTTTCGTTCTGTATTTGTACGATACTTACCGATACGCCAAGTCCTGTTTCGTCATAAGGTGGGGATTTGGCCTGTTTACCGGCTTTATAGATCGAGCTGAGAGACAGGCTTCTGTCCCTAAAATAGAAATAATAAGGTTTACACCTGCTCGGCGATACGGATCGAGCAGAGAGACAGGCTTCTGCCCTTAAGATAGAAATGATAAGGCTTACACCTGCTCAGCGATATGGATCGAGCCGAGAGAGAGGCTTCTGCCCTTAAGATAGAAATAATAAGGTTTACACCTGCTCGACGATATGGATCGAGCCGAGAGACAGGCTTCTACCCTTAAGATAGAATAATAAGGTTTACACCTGCTCAGTGGTATGGATTGAGCCGAGAGACAGGCTTCTGTCCTTAAGATAGAAATGATAAGGTTTACACCTGCTCGGCGATATGAGTCGAGCCGAGAGACGGGCTTCTGCCCTTAAGATAGAAATAATAAGGTTTACACCTGCTCGGCGATATGGATCGAGCCGAGAGACAGGCTTCTGCCCTTAAGATAGAAATGATAAGGTTTACACCTGCTCGGCGATATGGATCGAGCCGAGAGACAGGCTTCTGTCCTTAAGATAGAAATGATAAGGTTTACACCTGCT
>NW_027069620.1:269528-280972 GCF_002906115.3 Quercus suber
CCACCCCCCCCCCCCCCCCCCCCCCCAAAAAAAACCCCCCAAATTTAAAAAAAAAAAAAAAAAACTGGTATACATATATAATCTAAAAAATTAAAATTTCCCTTAAATATATATATTTTTGGATCTCCTCTGAAATGTTTAGATATTGACCCACAAGAAAAAATAAATAAATATGGACTGAAAGTATAACATCAATAACCGACAAACTCTCATTAAAGAAACACTTATTTTGTATGTTATACTTTGTCGAAATATTTATAATATCAAATATTTAAGAAACACTAATTTTATATGTAGTATGTTGTTATATATGAAATAGATGTTAGTTTTTATTTTCATTAAAAAAAAAATTGATTTAAGCTTTTGCCCTCTCTCCAAGTTTGAATCCTGGTTCCGTTCCTACAAAAACTCTACCACAAGACCCCACCAAAAACACATTAAATAATCTCTAGATGACAACCCACACCAAAAAATTCTACCACATCAATGGAGCCCACAACAAAAGCACAGAAAATAATCTCCAAACGACGACCCACCCTAAAAACCCTACCACATCAAGGGACCAACACCAAAAACCCAAAAGCCTCACCCCAATGACGATTCTACCCCAAAATCTCTATCACATCAAGGGACCCACACCAACCCACACCAAAATTCCAAAAGCTTTACCACAACAATGATTCCACCCCAAAATCTCTACCACATCAAGGGACCCACACCAAAAGCGCAAAAGCCTTACCACAACAATGATCCCTCCAGTGCAATAATAAATAAATGATCCACCCCCCAAAACTCTACCACATCCAGTGAGTCCACTTCAAAAACTCAGAAGCCTTACCACAGCATCGATCCCTCTCGTATAATAATAAATAAATGATCCACCCCAAAAACTCTATCGCATCAAGGGACCCACACCTAAAACCCAAAAGCCTTACGACAACAATGATCCCTTGTGTATAATAATAAATAAATGATCCACCCTAAAAATTCTATCCCATCAAGAGACCCACACGTAAAGCCCAAAAGTTTTACCACAACAGGGAGAACCAATCTCACCCCCGAAAACTCTACCACACCAAAATTCCACCCCAAAATTTCAACCACATCAAGGGACCCACAACAAAAACCAAAAAGCTTTACCACAACAACGACGAATGATCCCACCCACAAAAACCCTACCACACTAAAATTTCGCCCCCAAAATATCAAATTACATCAAGGGAGCAACACTAAAAATCCTAAAGCTTTACCGTAACAACAATGAACGATCCCACCCCCAAAAATTCTAGCACACCAAAATTCCACCTCGAATTCTCAACCACATCAAGGGACCCATGCCAAAAATACTAAGTTTACCACAACAATGATGATTACATGGTTCTCTTAGCAATACTAGGACTATATAATTTTACACAACTTTGTTTTAATTTGTCACGTGACAATTTGTGAATTATAAAAGTGTGAACTCATGCGATCCCATTACCATACTTCAACCATCTTAAAACCTCTACAATTTACAAGTCACCACATGAGAAGTTGTGACAAAATTACGTGTCCGTAGCATTTTTCCATTCCCAACCCCAAGAACTCATACCAGATCAAGGGAGCTAGCAAAATAAAAAAAATAAAAATAAAAATAAAAATAAAAATAAAAATAAAAAAACCCAAAAACTCTACCACAGGACCCACACTGAAAACACATAAGATAGTATCTACACGATCCCCACCAAAAACTCTACCACATCAAAGGACCCACACTGGGAACGCACAAAATAATCTCTAGAAGAGGACCGACCCCCAAAAACTCCACCACATTAAAGGACCAACACTAGAAGCACAGATTATACTAGAAGCACAGAAAATAATGTCTACTACAGTGACGACGACTCCATCCAAAAAACCAAAAGCTTTACCGCAAGGTCCACAACAACGATCCCACCCTCAAAACCTTTACCTACGTAGCACTTGCTATATAAGCTCAGTAACCTACGACACATCCCACACTAAACCAAAATAAGCTCCCCTCCAGTCCGATTTTGAGCCCCCTAAGCTAACATACTCCAGACCTTTCCATATTCTCTGCGGTCTCCCCTATGACTTCTCCAACTAGGTGACAGTAGCTACATATTCTTTTATTAACAATTATTATAGTTTTTCTTTTTGTTGGTTACTGAAGTTCATAGAATTAATTTTCTCTTGTTTACAGCAGGGAACAAATGTCGTTGCTTTCGGACCTTAAACTTGCTGCTCAAATACTTGGCCTAGCCATCCTCATCATCACTCTTGTTCTTGCACTTCGCAAGTTTTCAACTAAAAACATGGTTAGTGCTTCCCTAACGCAAGCTGAAGGTAACGTTAACAGCAGCAGCCAAGACAATATCCAAATGATAGCTCAGAATGTCAACCCTGTCTGAGCTCCAATATGAGGAATGTGCACTGATCCTCGTTCATGTTTTTGTTGGTTTGTTAACTTTGTTTGAATTTCGTAGCTTGAATTGTCTGTGGTATGAGCCTATGAGGTATGCAGCTTTTTTTTTTTTTTTTTTTCCATTCTCTTTTTCATTTTGCAGAATCTATGTTGTCATGTGTGGATCATCTATTGTACTTTGTAATCTTCTTTGAATAAAAGTGTAGATTTGGGCCTTTTTCTCTCTGTTGGACCGTTTTGGAAATTTCCATAGGGAAAATTGACTTGGGCCTCCAAATTCACCTCTTCCCTTTTGGGTTCACAAAATGAAGATGTGGATTTGGATCAATCCATAAAGAAGCTTCAAATCTAGATGGGTCTGGCCATTTTTTTTTTTTCATCTTCTTTTGTGCGAAAAGATTGTCATTTGCGAGTTGTTTTCCTAATTTCCAATCAGCGATTATGACTTATACAGATTTATTTTCTCTTTTGCTTGCTTATTTGTTTTTTTTAGTTTTTTTTTTTTTTTAAGGAATTGTATAATCTATGTTGTGTGGATCTGTTGTACTTTTGTTATCCTCTATGAATTAAGTGAGTTTACTATTGCTGTTGAAGTTTATGAATAATAATGTGGATCTGGACCTTTTTCTTTCTGCTAGCCGGTTTGGGAAGTTTCCATAGGGGGAAATTGATTTGGGCCTCCAAATCCAACTCTTCCGTTTTGGGCTCATTAAATCAAGATGTGGATTGGATGAATCTATAAAGAAGCCCCAAGTCAACATGGGTCTGGTCACTTTTTTTTTCATCTTCTTCCTTGAGAAATGGTTTTCCTAAATGCTCTTTTGTATGATCCAGAACTGGGTTTCCATTTATTTTCCCTGTAAAAGGACCGAGTTGTCTTTCGGTTTTTGGTCATTCATAAAAGTTGTGAGCAGTGGATAAAGGTGTGGCCTATATATATAGCATCCATTCCAAAGTATTGGGTCTAACCAAAAACAATAGCAGAATAGTAGCCCAAAATTTTTCACGCGCGTCTCACAATTTTTTTAACCCAACTAGTATATTTGTTTTTGGTTTGGTTCATCCGGAAGCATGTTAATTTGTTTTGGGCCATTTTGATGAGGAATGTAGGCAAACCCACTAGTACCAAACAATCTTCAACTTTTATTCTTTATTTTTAAATTTCACTTTAGTTCATGTTTTTTCAATTTTTTTTAACGAGATAAATTAATGAAAAGCAACTAAAGAGTTATGGCACTGCTACTATATTGCCTAAAATAAACAGCACTTCTAGGAAGCATGGGTGTGAATTCGGGTTTGGGTGCGAATACGATGCGGTAACTTGGCAATTTTTGAAAAAGTAGAGTGTAGGTGCGGTGGGATACGTTTATTAATAAATTATTAAATAGATTTTTATTTTTATTTTCTATATATTACTAAGCATATTTTTCATATAATGGTAAACATATACCAATTTAAGAGCAATAGTAGATAAAAAACCGTTGGGATCAATTTAATATTTACCCCTAATATTTAGGGGGGTAAATTTTGCAAAATAATATTATTTTTTAATGATAAGTAATTATTTAAATTGATACAATTACTAAATTATTTGGCTATTATTAAGCTAAATGATATAAATTGTTGAATTTAATATAGTGTTTAAAAAAAACATAATAAAGATATTCAAATTTGGGGGTATTATTATAAATAAACAGATTTGTTGGGATATTTATAAACAAGGAAGCTTCCAAGAAGCTCCATTGCCAAGTCCCACCACTACCCATGTGCATTGCTTTATTAATATCACATTCCAAGGCTCAATTTGAAAGTCTACGGTCATCAATCTCCACGTCTTCTTCTTCTTTCTTCTTTCCTCACAAATCATTCGGTAGCATATCTTTCTTCTTCTCTTTCCCTTTTTTTTTTTTCTCACAAATCTTTTGGTAGCAGATCTTTCTTCTTCCTCTTCTTATTCAGATAGAATTGGACCGAATTAAGGTTATTTCAACCAGTTTCATTGCCAGATTCAGTGGATTTTGGCCAGTCTCAGCCCGAATTGGCGCTGAATCAGACCTAAGTGGCGCAAATCGGAGATGAAAAAAGAAAAGAAAAGAAAAAGAAGTGGCGAATCGACGCGTCGAGTGCGAATCGGCATGTCGAAACAAGTTGGGTGTGGGTGCAGTGGCTTTGGAGCTGCACCTGTGCTTCCCAGCCAAAGCATCAAGTCTAAGTTAATCAATAATACAATCCGAGGGAAAAGTAAAAACAACAAAATTCTAAGCCATTACGTGTCCGTTTGGATACAATTTATTGTTACTGAAAGTTGCTGAAAATTGATTGTTGTTGAAAACACTGTAGCAAAATAATTTTTAAATGTGTAAATAGTATCGTGGGACTCATGTTTAATATTTTTTAATACATAAACAGTACATAAACAGTGCGTGAACAGTGCACACACTGTTTATGCACAGTAAATTTTGTCCCCCCAAAGCCAACAAAGTGCGGCAAAAAAAAGAAAAAAAAAGAAAAAAAAAGAAAAATGGGTAAAACGTAACATTACTTTGAGTAGCAAAACTTGCTATCCAAACGCAGACTACAACTCCCTTCCTAGCCAATTTGTCGGTGCATCTATTGGCTTCCAAAAGCTACTTATTAACCTATGATGGATGGAAAATGTTAATATGATAAATATAATTTTTACTACGTCATGGGCTTCACATCATTCAAGTAGTTTTGATCAAGGAAGTTAATTTCGTACCGTACCGGCCAGTATCGCCAGAATTTGCCGTACCGGTGCTTTGGCCGGTACAGAAATGCTCTTGTTTCGTTTCGGTTTAGATACCGGCTGTACCAAAGCCGTTTCGGACATACCGGGCGAAACAGAAAAAAAACTCAGAAAACCCCCAAATTTTAAGATCCACCTCGTCAATCTTACCTCGGTTTTTCCTTCTCTTCTTCGTATTTGTCTCTGCTACGCATTTCTTCTTCTTTTCCTTTGTTTCGCCGGCCTCTGTTTGTACAGCCGCTTCATCCTCTTCATTTATTCCCAGCGTGGTCTGTCTCTGTGTTTAGTTTTGGAACACTCACCTGAAAGTAGAAACAAGAATGACAAAAAGTAAGTGACAAGATTCAAAGCAAAACGTGTGGAGGTGAAAAAAAGAATGAAAAAAAATAAATAAAAGACTAATGGGCTACAGTTGTGTTAGCAAGATGTGTGGAGGTGAAAAAAACGAATGAAAAAAAAAAAAAAAAAAAAAAATCCTAATGGGTTGGGACTTTCAAAAGTTGACCCTATAGGTGTATGACCCTATAGGTGTAGTACTTGGAAACTCTAAACATTTCAAATGATAAAAAATTTATTGGTTAACGTAAACCATTTTAATTTTTTAAAGGTTTAAATTTTTTATTTAGCTATTGCTCTATTATTGTAACATATATTTTGTATTTTGATGAAGTTAAAATAGCTATATAGTTATTTAACTTCACTGTAGCTAATGCTCTAACTCCACCAAAACATATAAAAAGTGGTCAAAGTGATATATTGAGTTATTAGAAATATAACTTTGTATATTGTATATAATAGTAAAAAATAGCGGTAAACCCGAAACGGTACACCGGTATTGACGGGTATCTGAAATATACCGTACCGCTGGGCAAACCGGTACAGTTTCCGGTACGGTATTGACTCCCTTGATATTTAGTTCCTAACTTTTGATTTTTGTTTCAGAACCATGATTATAATTAAAATGTTTCAAAAAGATCCTTAACAACATTTGATAGATGTAAAATACTAAAATGTTAATGTAGAAACAAGAATTCAATAAATCAAAACCAAGGAAGTCAATACCGTACCGGAGGCTGTACCGGTTTGGCCAACGGTACGGTATGTTTCGAATACCGGTCAATACCGGTGTACCGTTTCGGGTTTACCGCTTTTTTTATATTTTTAAATAAATATATATGTATGTGAGTGTATATATATTATAATAAATATAAAAGTTTATCATAAAATATTTCCTCAATTCAAAACTAATTATTCATAATTTTAGACTTTAGTATCAATTAAAAGAAAAAAAAAAAAAAACACACAATATAAAAAATAGAAAGCTTAAAAGTTACCATTGCATACTAAGAAAACAAATAATACTAATAAGTTAATGCAAATAAGTTATCATTCTACCCTAACAAAAATTCAAAAATTACAAAACTTAAAAAAAAAAAAAAAACTTTTTTCTGTACCGGCCGGTACGCCCGGTACCGGCCGGTATGGCCTGAAATTGGCCGGTACATGGCCGGTATGGTCGGTATTTAAACCGGTACAAAATGTTGATATTTCGATACCGGTATGCAACCGGTACGGCCGGTACCGGTACGGTATCGACTTCCTTGCTAAATATACAATTGAACAAACAATTTTTAACAAAAATTATCCAAAAGCTGACAAATTCCAATCAAACCATTTCTTTTTTAAGTAAGTTGGAAAAAACTAGGTGCCAAAATTGATAATTAAAATAACATCCATAGTAAATACTTTTTAAAGTATTTTTAATGTCTGGAAAAAATAAACAATTAAAAAAAAAAAAGATGGTGGGAAGTTATGCCCTACTAAGAAATGAATAAATGATAGGCCTACGACGTGGTTTTTCTATTGTCACTATCACTCCTTTACTAAATAAAATTGAATTATTAAGAAAGGATATCACATCCATAATGCAATAGACATTTTTCTTCTTTGCAAAGTGTAAAATGGAAAGAAAGTCTGTATGGGACTGTTGTCTAATATAGTAATATGAGACTAATTCTTAAAAAAGTTTAGGGTATGGATGTGGAAAGGAAAGGGAAGGAGATGAGGATGAAAATTTTAGTTCCTTTATTCATAATTTTTTAAAGTAAAGGAGGAATAATTTGAGGGTATTTTAAGAATAGGATTTTTTTTCTTTAATGTTTTTTTAAGTAAAGGATTTAATATAATTTAATGTATTTTCCTTTTTCTTATATATTATCCTCTCATCTCATTTCCACTTTACAACAGAACAAATATAGTCTCTTGAAGGGTATCTGAACAAAGTTTTCATCGGATAAGGAAGGAATCATATCAAAGGAAAGGAAAATAAACCTAATTTTTCATCAGTTTTTTGTTTGGATTATTAGAATGATATTAGCATGTAACCCATGCAAATGCATGCATGCATTTAAAATTAAACGCAATTTTATTATAAAAATATAAATTATTAGTTAAATTATTAAAAAAAATAGCATTTGACACATGCATTAATGCATATGTATAGATACATTTAAAATTAAATACAATTTTTATCATAAAAATATAAATAATTAGTAAAACTATTTTTTTTTTAAAGTAAATGTAATCAATTACATATTAAAATTCTTACCTAAATTTGATGTTACTTATGATCATTTTTTTTAAAATTTTTAATAAGATAGAATGTGTGGTGATTTTTTTATGTAATGATTTTTATTAGTATATGTGATTGGATTTTTTTTTTTTAATTATAGTTCATTAATATTAGATTCTTAGTATTTTACATGCATTAACTCACTTGGCACAATGATTAAAAAAATTAACTAGACAAATGACACAAACTTAAGTGGATAATTATGGTGTGGTCTCCACATAAATTTAGACACGTAGTGCAAAATTGTATTCTAATTTTAAGTTCTAATTAAGCTTTCTCTAAGTTTTGCCTATTAATACATACATACATACATACATACATACATACATACATATATATATGCTAGGTCTATATGTTTAAGTGTAGTCAAATTGTGCCGAATTGTGAGTTTTGACGTGTCTTAAAATGGTGATTGAAGACCAAGTTGAAGCTACAAACTCAAGAACAGCTCAAGAAAAGTGAAGTTTTAGTGACCTTGACTCCATTTGACTCCAGCCTCGATTCGATCCACTCGATTGATTGAGTCTTGAATGAAATGTCTATTTCCTTAACTTCATCTCGATATATCGAGATTACGGAAATGAACAACGCAAAAAGCCCAATAACTTGTTATATTCATGCCCACTTCAAGCCTACTTGTTCAATATAAAAAGGACATTATAAGTCATATCAAGAGAGGATTAATTGTTAGAGAGAGAGAGAGAGAGAGAGAGAGAGAGAGAGAGAGAGAGAGGGAAAAACCCTCCATTTATGTGGCTATGGTTGTGTAACCAAATTCTCTCAAATTCACCACACTGGAGAATTCCCATTGATTTGAAGGTCATCGATTAGGTTGTATTTCTACGATCAATGACACAATATCGTTGATTTACTAAACCAAATTGAATAATTAGAGAAGAGATAAGGACAAAAATTGAATTCCTCTATTCAGAATTTTTTTAAGGAGAAAGAGAATTTTTTAGGGGGATTTGAAGGGAGTTATCACCTCCAAAACCCACTTTTTTTTTTAATTCCCCCAATTTGAGGGATTTTCAAAGAAAATATTTTATTTTAATAAAATTTAATGTATTTTCCATTTTCTCTTTAACATTTTCCAGTATAGAATTTAATATTAAAAAATTGCACATTTGCCCTTTTCTTATTAATTATCATCTCCCCTCATTTTCACTTTACAACCTAACAAAAAAAAAGGGTCTTTAGGAGGCACCTAAACAAAGGAGAGGGATATTTACACTAATAACTATTTATCTCATTTCCTATCCCTCAATCCCTCCCCCTCTTATCCCCTCCCCTTCCAAACTTTCAAATTTAATCTCTTAATTTTTTTTATCAAGAAATGAATCATATATATGAAAGGTAGATAAAAGAAACCTAATTTTTCCTCTGTTTTGTTTGGTTTATTAGAATGATATTTGAGAAAGGCTCAGCAGCGGATTCATGGCCCCAAAATTTTGATTTTATTTCTTTATTATATATATTAAAGAATTTAATATTTGGGCATCAAAAATTTGAGCCCAAAAAAATGGAGTTAATCAAATGAAAAAAAAAAATTGGCTAGAAGAATTTTTATATAAATTTAGAGAAGAACATATGAAAATGATGAATCCACTTTTATCTTATGTGTGTGTATATATATATTTATTTATATATTGGTTGGTTAATATCATGAATTCATAATTCATCCAAGCAAGAAATGGAAAGCTTTTTAATATATATTTTTTTCCATAGTACTAGGAAATTATATCTTTACCTACAACTATACAAGGCAGTAGAAGAGAAAAGTATTGAAAATCACCTACGCGTGTGTAATATAAAGTACAAACATTTTCCTCTCTTTTTTATTCATGGCCTTTACTGTATTGGGATGGCACAAATTGTTTTGACAACAGTTATTTCCAGGAAATTGGCAACCCTTGGAAGGTGCATTTTTCCCATAGGACTTTGGCAATTTTGACAACACCGCAACAGCCAACAAGTGGTTGATCCAAATATTCAAGAAACTAGTATAAGGAAAGGAGTACTGAGTTTTTTGCTCTTGGCTTCAATGTTTGGTATAAAGAAAGTACCATCATTATACCAGTTAAATAACATAAACCTCCCAAAGGACAAACTTTTTTTTTTATATGATTTTTTTTTTTACAAACAAAGGTATTTAGACTTCTTCTTCGAATATTTGACTATTCTTTAGGGTATATGCAATCTCTCCATCCTATACATAGCAAATTATTACATGAATAAATCCCTTGAAGATGGCATCAAAATGCTGGTAAAAGGTTTAAAATATTATGTATGATATGTAATAGATATATGAGCATACAAAAGAATATATGTAAATATGTATATGTAGTCATGGTTTGATAAGAAAGAACAATCATCATTAATAAATATTATAGTTTTCACATTCACTTGTAAATTACCTAGTTAACGAAATGATTAAGTCCTACATAGGATAGAAATAGTAAGGGTCAATTGTTAATATATGATTGTGACATGTAGTAATTTCAAATATTAACCTATCTCGAACGCAAATCCATCAACTCAAAAGGTTTCAAGAATATTTCCTCAAAAAAAGGTTTCAAGAAAATTGAATTAATTAATTCAATGCAGCTTTCTTACCTGGCAACTCAGGTCAGAATCACAAAGCTTTCTAACAAGCTATTAAACAATAATTTCTAACGAGCTATTAAACAGCCAAGACAACATCCAAATGGTCGGTGTGAATGTCAACCCTGTCTGACCCTCCAAGAAAATCTATGTAGGTTTTTCAAGATTTAGTTTCCAATATGTTCAAACAGAGTGTTCACTGCTCTGTTTTTGTTGGTTTGTTTGAAGTACGTGGTGTATATCAGTATATAGTCTGTGGTATGAGGTTTGCTATATATTATACATATTTTGTATCATGTGAGTATCTGTTTTAGTCCAATACTTGTTGAGGGGTTATGAAAATTTGAACTGTTTGGTTTTCTGATTTTCAGTACAACTTACAAGTCATGTTCTGTTTTTCTTTCTCCTCCGAAACTTTTAGTTACGAAATATGAATAATAGTCTGGATCTGGGCTTTTTTCTTTCTGTTGACCAATTTAGGAAGCTTTCATAAGGAGAAATTGATATGGGCCTCAAAAACTAAATCTTCCGTTTTGGGCTCACACAATATATATGGATTTGTTTTTAAAGCCCCAAATCAACATGGAGAGTCACTTTTTTCATCATTTTTTTTGGGAATTGTTTTCAGTTGTTTTCCTATTCTCCAATCAGAAATCATGATTGATGCAGATCTAATTCCTCTTTTATATAATCTGGAATTAATTTCAATTTTTCCCCCTAACAAAGGACATAAAGTTATCATTCTAGTGGAGCCTTCTTTCTCTTATCTAATACGGTGCAACAGAGTTTTACGCCATGTGCTTTGCCTTCTTTACACTAATTTAGCATAAGCAAGGTAATGTCTAAATATATATTTTCCAAAAAGGACAGGAGGGGAGGAGGCGTTGGGGCACAGGGACCACCATTATTCTGGTTGGAGTTAAACCATATTTAATCAAAGCAAAAGGGGTACTTACAATTTGTTGCAATTTAGTTTGTCCAATCTGAGCTCTCAAAAAGAGGAGGAGGAGGGG
>NW_027069620.1:284628-310886 GCF_002906115.3 Quercus suber
TTGATGCTATGGTCAAGTAGCGGAATCCGGGAAGCTAAAGAAGAAATAGGTTCGGCGTAACCTCGTTGGAGCAAGAAGCTTGGAGGGCTTAGGTACTTGGGTAGATTAGGCTTGGAGGGTCTTCTGCTGTTCATGTATCCCAACTATATTCTTTAGTGGATTTTATCACCGCTTGAAGGGCGGCGGAGAGGTTTTACGCCGAGGACTTTAGTTTCCTCTTCGATAACACATCGTGTGTTGTCCGTGTGTTTGCATCTTCTTTCCCTTTATCTTTACCTTATATTTACTGCTGTGGATGTGTTTATATTTGGCTTAGATTGTTTATCAATTCTGTTATAAGCTTGTTATCATGTTTCGCACATTAGTTGTTTGATATAAAGCTTGAATTGGTAATTTTATTAGTTGGGGTCTAAATGTTCAAGGGTGTTTCATACCCATTTTGAACTTTCATCAGGCAAAGCATTAGTAGAAAGATTAGGAAAAGTAGATTGTGGGAAAGCCTATGAAGAAGATTGGGTGCAATCTGGTAAGGAAGAAGGAAGGCTAGGTTAAGAATGGATAATATTAGGAGAGGGAGACTAACATTGGGTAGGAAGATGTAAGAGTGTAAACAGGACAGATGTGAAGAGGGTGGAGTGTAAGAACCAAGAAGAGAAGGTTGATTAGAAGAATGGAGAAATAGCAAATTTGACAACCACAAAGAGGCATATAATTCTGAGGGTGAAGAAGTAGGACTATGAGGAGTTGAAGACAACTGAGAAAAAGGAAATCTGGTCTCATTAAACCACACATGTCTAGAAGTATACATTGATCTAGATTGAAGATCAAGACATAGATAACCCTTAGAAGTAGGAGAGTACCCTAGAAAAACACAATCTTTGGTCCTTGGCTCAAGTTTATGAGAAGTATAAACTCTGAGATTGGGGTAACATGCACAGCCAAAGACTCTAAGTTGAGATAGATCAGGTTTGGAAGAATTGAGTTTGAACCATGGGGAGACACGCTACAAAACAAGTGTTGGTAACAAATTCACAAGAGTGACTGCAGTAAGAATTGCATAAGACCAATAAGTGTCTAGCATGGAGGCTTGAGACAACATAGTGATAGTGGTTTCAATTAAATGCTTGTGTTTCCTTTCAACCAGCCCATTTTGTTGGGGAGTTGAGGGACAGGAAATTTGATGTATAAGACCATGTTATTGAAGGTAGGTTTTGAATGCAGAAGAGATATATTCTCCTCCACCATCAGAACTCAAGGTTCTAATTTTTGTTGAGAATTGAGTTTCCACCATGGCTTTAAACAACAAAAACTTAGAAAAGACTTCAGATTTAGCTTTAAGCTTAAAAATTCAAGTGAATCTTGTGAAGTGATCAACAAACAACACATAGAATCTATAACCATCAACAGAAGTCACTGGAGCAGGACCCCAGACATCTAAATGCACTAATTCAAAAGGAAAAGAAGCATGAAATTGAGATTTCGGAAAAGGAAGATTGTGCATTTTACCATGTAAACAAGGAATACAAGTTTGAATGTTTTGTGCCCAATTATTGAGTACAGATTTTACATCAGGAAAAAGAAATCTAAGAACTTGATCATTGGGATGACCAAGTCTTATATGCCACAAAATTTTATTGAAACTAGTACAAGTATTAGTTTTGGTAGCATTATTACAAACTTTAGAAGCTAAAGCAAGATGTGGAGCCTTGTGAGGATAGATGGGATATACTCCATCTTCACTCTTGACCTGATATAGAACTTTCCCCATGGCCAAAGCCTGGATTGAAAGAACATGTTCATCAAAATAACACCAACAATGGTTGTCATGACATATTTTATGAACTGATGTAAGATTAGATGAAATGGAAGGAACCCTAAGCACATTCTTTAGATGAAGCGTGGAAAAGGAAGAAGGAATAAGAGCATTACACGTATAAGCAATAGGTAAGGTCTGACCATTCCCTACAGTGAGATGATCAGAACCAGTGTAAGGCTTTGGAAAGCTGAGTTGATTTAGACTTGAGGTTACATGATCTGTGGCTGCACTATTAACTAGCCATGGTTGATCTGGTGCAAGGCAAGAGTTAGAAGCAGTGGTCATTGTAACTAATTTGGTAGGTGGAAGCTTGCCCTGATAAGCATAGTCCATCTTGTGATAGCAATCAATTGCTATGTGTCCAAGTTTACCACAAATTTGGCAAGTTGGTCTCTCTGATCTTGAACTTGCAAAAGTGGAATTGGACTAATTCTGTTGGAAATGAGAGAATTGAATAGGATGAGGATGAGGTGATTGATTGCTTAAACCTCTACCTCCTCTTCCACCTCTATTGTTGTAGTTCCCTCTACCTCTTCCTCTGTTGAACTAATTGAAATTACCATTAGACTTGTTATTAGTAGTAGCTGCCATAGCAAAGACTTGATCTTTACTATCAATAGTCTCATTGAGTGACTCCTCTTTATCATTCATCAAGGTAGAGAGTTCATCAAAACTCAAAAGAGTGCTTCTGGTTCTTATAGCTGACCTGAAAGCATTGTATTCTTTTGGTAAACCGTTGATTGTGATGTGAAGAACCTCTTCATCATCAATGATCAAACCAATATCTAGTAGTTTATCTCTAACTTCTTTAATCTTTTGCAAATACACATCAATAGAGTCTGCTCCTTTTTTGAGATTGTGTAATTCACCTTTGAGATTCTGAATATGTGAATAAGAAATTGAGGAAAACTTGTTTTCCAGAACCTTCCAGACCTCCATAGCTATGGAGCATCCCACTGTATGTGCTAGGATTGAAGGTGACAAGGTGGAGCTCATAAATGTGAGCAAAGCCTTTTCTTTTGACCTCCAGAGCAAATAATCTAGATTCAGCACCGATGAATAAGTCTCTAACACCATTGTAATCTGATGTTTCCAAACAATATAATTCGTATTGTCCAGTTTGACTGTCATCATATTGGACATATTTGAGAGAAGTAGTAGTGGTTGATCATTATACTCACTGAACTTGAAGAAGTTGAAGCTGCCATAGAAGAATTTTGAGCTGGAGCTAAAGTCACCATTGATGGAGCTTGAGCAAGACTCTCTGGCTCTGATACCATGAAGAAAAACTAAGTCTGATATGACTTTGTTATTGAAGCAAGCAAGAAAATAATAGCAGCACAGAAACTATCAATTAAGCAGAGAAGCTAAGGAAGAACAAGAGTAAGTCTGAGAGAGAGAGAGAGAGAGAGAGAAAAGATTGTAACTATGAAATCTTGCTTAATTAAATTTTGTAGAGTACAAGTATTTATAGTACAAAGATCAGTCTTAATCTCATTACTATCTTTCCACATTATGCAGATCAAGCCCGTGATTCAAGGAAACAGAATTCAATAAAATATAACGGTATTCGTGCCAAAACTCTAACTGAAACTGACTTGGAACAGTAGCCATACAACACCATTTCAAGCTTAAGAATTAGTAGACACATATAAGAGAGGTGATACGGTGCGTATTGATAATTAGGAGTAAATGAAACAGTGTGTTTCATTATTATCCAAATATTGCAATGGTCTCCAACGGTAACTCCCAAAAGATCATCTTCAACCTCTGGCACTGCAATCCCTAAAGCCAATCTCATCATGCTTCAATGGCTTGCTTCAATCTTGGCTTAGGTCTGAGATCATTATCTTCAACAATACTAATAATAATAGTAGATGATTAATCATAGGACTTTCTTTTTTTTTTTTTTTTTGGAGAAACAATCATAGTACTTAATAACATAGTAAACAGAATTTATACCACATTAAGGGTGGCTTTAAGTCATCGAAGTAGTTTCTATTTAATGAATTCTTGTCTCTACATTTAAGTATCTTTCTCGAAAAAAAAAGAAAGTATTTTAAGTCTATCAAGAATCTTTTTGAAACATTTTTAAGTATAATAATGATTTTGAAACAAAAATAAAAAATAAGGACCAAATATACAATTGAACCAACCATTTTTAACAAAAATTATACAAAAGCTAACAAATTCCAATCAAGTAAAAAATTTTTGAGTAACAATTAAAAAAAAGTAAGTGCCAAAATTGATAATTAAAATATCATCTATAGTAAATAATTTTTTTAACAATTAGAACAAATAAATGGCAAGAAACGATAAAAAGCTCTACTGAAGAAATGAATAAATGATGATGGCCTACCCTCCTTCATAAAAAAAACGAAAGCAATTAAGCAACTCAAACGAATTTTTTTCTACTATCACTATCACTGCTTTACTAAACCAAATTAAATTATTAAGAGATGATATCACATCACATCTATAATGCAATAGATATGTTGTTTTTTATGCAAAGTGTAAAATGGAAAGAAAGTCTTTATGGGTTTGTTGTCTAATATGAAACTAATTCGCAGCAAAGTTTAGGGTATGGATGTGGAGAGGAAAAGGAAAAAGGAGGTGAAGGTGAAAATTTTAGTTCCTTCATTCATAACTTTTTAATGTATTTTAAAATGGTAATTGAAGATTTGGTTGATGGCACAAAGACTACCTAAAAACAGCTCACAAAAGCAAAGTTTTAGTGACCTTGACTCCAGTCTCAATTCCACTTGGTTGATCAAGTTTCGGATGAAGTGTTTGTTTCCTCAACTACATCTCAATCTATCAAGACTGTGAAAATTAGCAATGCAAAAGGCCTAATAAGTTGTCAGTTTAATGCCCAATTTGAGCCCTATTTGTTTGATATAAAAAGGACATTATAAGCCATCTCAAGAGAGGATTTTCAGGGAGAGATAAATAATAATAAAAAATCAATTTTTGTGGCTATGATTGTGTAGATGCTCTGGTGTAATAAAAGGTTTTCTTTGTAATTTGTCTACGATTTGTAGAGTTTAGGAAAATGTTTTTCCTTTGATTGTAGTAACTTCTATTGCGATAGTAGATTTGCTTCACTGGGAAAATTTCCCTTCCATGGTTTTTACTTTGGGATAAGTTGTTCCATTGAGATTTCTTGGGTTAATATACTATGGTTTTCTTTATTCCATTGCTCTTAATGTTGATTGAACAGTATTGGTGTTGATTGTTTGACCAATGCTTGAAGCATAATTTGATTAACTAATTACTTAGCTTAAAATTTGTTAATTAATAAAACATGGATCTAAAAACCCACACACACACAAGAATTTAATGTTTGATCATCAAATTTTTGAGCACTCAAAAAAATGGAACTAAGAGCATCTCCAGCAATCTCTTTAAATTTTTTCAATGTTTGGAGAATGAATAGTGTTGCCTACCATTTTGTTACAATGTAGCCACAATTGCACTTAAATTATCAACACCAATACCTTTTCTGCATTCAACGACACTCAAATCTTGAAACCCAGATTTTATCATCCAACAACACCCGAATCTTAAACAACACCCAAATCAAACACTCTAAATTTTGCTTGCATTACCCATCATTAGACTCAGATAACCCAACAATGTTACCTACTATTAGACAATCAGTGGTTGGGTTTTGTATTGGGTTTTATGGTGGCTTTGGTTAGGTGGTGGTGACTTCAATTAGATGGTGGCTAGAGAAGAAGAGGAGAGAGACGTTGAGAGTGAGGCAGGGAGAAATAGTGAAGAAGAAGAAGAAGAAGAAGAAGAAAAAAGGGGAGAGTTGTCCATATAAGAGAAAAGGGAGAGAAAAAAATTGAATAAAAAATTATGAGAACGATATGTTTGTTCGTTTAGACCCATTAAACCAGATTGTTTAACCTAACTAATTAACCAAGTTGATTATTAGATTTATTATTAAGATCTAGGTTAAACAAGCATATATCATATCATGTACAAAAGCGGAAAAGTAAATAACACCATAATATGAAGACCCAAGAAAACCAACGAAACGAACCGTTTCAAGGTAAAAACCTGGGGAAGATTTGACCTAACTATCCTCAAGGTAAAGTAAATCTACTATAAGAAAATTGAAGTTTTTACAAAATATTTAACCCTAAATCTATTACTACCTCATGTAGTAACTTACTGACACGACTGTGTGCAAGCTCCGAATCCGCAAACTCTTTCTCTCCTTGGACTTACAGCAACACAAGCACCCTTGCTTGTGAGTTTGAAATCTCATTCAAAGGTTTCAGATCACCATCAATAATGATCTTGTCACAGCAAATAGGTTCTACCAATGCTTAATTGTAAATCTTGCTCCAATAGATTCTTATATAGTTAGAAGGTACAAAACCTCTCAGATCTCACAAAGAGTAATACACAAGTCTTCCAAAAGTCTTCAAACCATACAAGTGCAAAAAAGAGAGCAGAAGAACATGAAAATGATGAGTACATCTTTACTAGTTTATTAATATCATAGTTTGATTGATTGAAAAGTCAATTTCACTGTAGAAACTGGAGAAATGTTCCTTTTGTGATAGAAACAAAGAATAAGCCCAGTTTGTAGCGTCGTCCCCTGGACTTTGGAGTCAATGTTTGTGCACAAATTAACATGCTTAAATTAAACTATTGTAAAGATCTTGACAAGATTTTAATTTCAAATAAAACTCCAAAAAATCTGATATATCTTTGTGACCAAAGAGTAAAAAATTTGGAACATTTTTGTAAACATGGGTACCCCAAAATATTCTTTGGTCTAAACTAAATCAATTATCTCAAAAATATCATCCTTCACCTCTAAAGAAAGAAGAATTGAGAAGTAAGAAGATGAAGACAAAGTTGAGAGTCTGAAGAACAGAAAAGAAAGAAGCATTGTAAACTTACTAAACTATAAAGAAGTAATAAATAAATATATGATAGAATAAATGCAATGGGGAAGTTGAGGAGCAGAAGTGGCCACGTGGGTGGGAGCTTGGGAATGGGAAAAATGATTTGAAAGGAAGGTTCTAGAAATGTAGTTTTATTTGCTGAATAACCAAATTTGTTCTTTTAAAAAAGAAATAAATCTGACCACTTATTTTGAATATATTAAGACACTATTTCTTTTATATATAATTAAAACATTATATTCATTAATCTATATAATTTATCTGTTAGGTTCTAAATATTTAGGAATAAATGTTTATGTTCTAATTTTATGTATGTTTGCAAATTGACTAAAAAAAACATGTCTAGTATAACATATTTGTGTCTTAGAACAGTTTTAGACATTGCTCAATTTGATTCAAGACAAGATTCAAGAATAGTTAAGTTGCTGAAAGAAGAATTCAGAAACCGCAAGGCTCACTCAATCGAGAGAGACCTTTGATTGATCAAACTGTGAATTTTGCAAATTTTAAATCAAGCTCGAAAGCCCACAAAATGTTCAAGGTTTGAGTCCAACACTACTAGGTATAAAAGGAAAACCCTAATTTACATTTCAGAAGTTTGGTGAAGTCTTGTGAGTTACTCCTGTGAGATTTGAGAGGTTCTGTAATCTTCTAACTCAATAAGCATCTACCGAAGATTTGATTGATATTGCATGAACTAGTAGAGATAAGTTGTTGCATACAAGATCAACTATTGCTAATGGTCTAAGGCTTTGAGTGAGATCTCAAAGTCACAAATTGGAGTGTTTGTGTGCAACAAATTCAAATAGAAGAGTTCGTAGATTCAGAGTTGCGTGTGGTTACGTGAGTAAGTACTACAAGAAATAGTATTAGATTTAGGGAAAAATCTATTGTAAACACTTCCATTATATTTAGTGAATTTGCTGCCTTATGGATTGTTTAGATTAAATCCTCCTCAAGTTTTTTTACTATGAAACTAAAAGGTTTCATTGATTATCCTGGGTCATCATATCGCTTATCTTCTTTGCTATTCCACTTCATATGATATGATTGTCACTGTTTAACCTATATTTGCATAATAAACCTAAGTAACTACTTGGCCATTATATTGGGTTTAAAAATCTGAGTGTTCAAGGGTCTAAATAAACAAACATTATCTATTATAGTAAAAAGTAATAACAATATTTTTTTTTATTAATTACTCTAATATAAATATATATATATCTCCAGCGCATAACTCTAGAATGGTGCACCGGCACACATCAGTACCGAAATATTTTGTTCTCATGGCTAATTTGGAATGGCCTCTAGAATGGAATTCAAAACTTTAGGGTGGAGTATTATCAAATAAGTCAATAATACTTATGTGGTTGTAGATCAATTATAAGGCCTCATTTCTTATTTTAAAGGATATAGAGAAAATGGATTTACATCTGTTTTGAATTCATCTAAAAAAATTGCATCTAAAATGGAAATAGAACTTATATTTCATGAGAAACGTATAATTCATAGAAAGAAACAACTTGATGAAAATGCTCATAATGAGACAACACGTTCTGCTGAAGAATATTTTAGAATTGATTATTTCTTATATATAGTAGATAAAGAAATTAATTCAATTGAGAATAGGTTTGAACAATTTCAAATATATGAAAATATTTTTGGTTTTCTATTTAACTTCACGAAATTAAAATCACTAGATGATAATAGTTTGCAAAAATATTGTCTTAAACTTGAATCTTTTCTCAAACATGATGTTTATTATGATATTGGTGGTTTAGATTTATTTTCAGAGTTAAAAGTTTTAAAATAAATTTTACAAATAAAAGAATATACTCCAGTTGACATACTAAATTATATAAAAATGTTAGATTCATTTCCAAATACATGCATTTCTTATAGAATTTTACTAACAATACCTGTTATATTTGCCTCCCAAAAAAGAAGTTTTTCAAAATTAAAATTAATAAAATCATATCTAGCTAAGATCGACAATGTCCCAAGAAAGATTAAGTGGATTAGCTATATTATCAATTGAAAAAGAGATATTAAAAGAACTTGAATACAAAAATTTAATTAGTCAATTTGCATCTCAAAAAACAAGAAAAATAGATTTTAAATGAAATATATTATAATATAAATATATTAAATAAATATTAATTTAATTAAATTATAAATATAAAAAATGCCTCATTTTAGTTCTCACATAAGGTCCTAAAATGTTTAGGGTCGACCCTAAATGTTGTGGACTTACAGTGATAAGTATTAGAATGAGAATGACATGAAGTAGAAGATCTCAACAATGGAGCTTAGATGAGAGAAAAGTGATAGACTTTCTCATTAGGAATGAACATTACATTACTCTGCTCTTATGTTCAATAAGTAGGAGCTAAAACAGAAAAAACTAGGCGAAAAACCCATTTTAGTCCCTACATTTTCACACAATTTTCACTTTGGTCCTTATCTTTTATTTTCACCGCTTTTAGTCATTCTTTTGAAAAATGCGTTCCGTTTTAGTCCATACCGTTACTCATTTAACAGAAATATCTTACGTGGCAAATGGTCCAACAGTAAATGCTGACGTGTCCATCAAAATAATATTAAAAAAATTATTTACATTTTTAAAAATGTCACATCAGCAATTTAATTTAAAAAAAAGCCACATCAGATAAAAATAATATAAAAATTTCTAACCTAATTATTTTTTTAAAAAAAGTAAAGAAATTAGTTAAATTAATTTTTTTTTTTTTTGGAAGAACATGAAGAACTCAAACTATGTGTTCTTCATTTTCTTTCCCAACTAAGCTTGCCCAGAAAATTAAAAATTAAAAATTTTCTTTTCTTTTCTTGCATTTTCTTAGCAAACAAACCCATAAAATCACTCAGATTTACAAAATAAAAAGACATGCCCATAAAAATTTACAAAACACAAGCATTCAATAAGATTTTCTTATGCTTTGAAACCAAACACAAAAAACACAAAACTCAAACCTAGATTTTTGGCCTCCATGCACACCACAAACCTAGAAACCAACATCGGAATACAACATTACCACAAACCCAAAAATCAACATACACCACAAACCCACAAACCCAGATCAACAAAACTCAAAACCCACAAACCCACCGTCGGAATACATACCTCCACCACGATTTACACCACTGAGCTAAGAGATAAAGAGATGAAAGAGCCATTTGGGTCTGAGTTTGAGCGGAGATGAGATTATGAGATTAGAGAGTTTGGGGTCATCTCGACTTCACAACCAATGATCTGGGCTCCAATACCGAATCAGTGACTGGGGTTTTGTACAACGGAGCCATACCAAATCAGCAACTATGGTGAGTTACCAAATTGGTGGACCTTCGCGATGGGTTTTCTTTCTTTGATGGCAACGGCGACCTCACTGAGTCTTGAACGAGTTCGACAACAGCGACATCATCACTGATATTTGAGAGAGTTTGGGTTTGAGAGAGATTTCATCGAGGGTGAAAAGAGAAAGAGAAAATTAGAGATAGAGAGAGTTTAGAGATGAGATTAAAAGAAAAACAAAAAGAATTAAGGTTAAAGAAAATTTGATTTGATATGAGATTTTGGAAGCTTATTTTTGTGTTTGTGTTTGTTTTTTAATTAGATTTTTTTTTAAACCATTTTTCAATTAGATTTAAGTTTTGTTTTTTAATTTATTTATTTTTGTTTAAATTTTCTGACGTGGCTTTTTATAAAAAATTAAAATGTTGACGTAGTATATAAAAATGCCAAATAATATTTTTTTTAATAATATTTTAATCGCTGCGTCAATTAATAGGGTGTTCCGTCTGCCACTTAGGACTTTGCCATTAGGACACTGACAGTAGGGACGAAAACGAGATTGCCTTTTTTATTTTAGGGACTAAAAGCGGTGAAAGTAAAATATAGAAACTAAATTAAGAATCGCAAAAAAATTTAAGGACGAAAATAGAATTTTTGCTAAATAAACTAACAATGGAGTAACGGCCACTAAAAGAATATCTGACTGACTGACCTGATCCACCAATGATTATATGACAAATGTCACAGCCTAGCTGATTAAATACAATGCGTATTGGACCTGTATGCTGTGCAGTAACTATAGCTAAATTTAGACCAAAAAAACTCTAGCTAAATTGGGAGAGGGAGTGGCAGTCCAAAATCAAAACAGACCAAATCCCAAAGGTCCATGAGCAAAATGCCAGAGTCACGTGTGCACCTTTTCTTATTCAAAGTTCGGGTGTGGGCCTCGTAAGTCGTAACCCTCACTACTTGGAGCAGAACAGATAAAACCAAGAAAATCAATCATTGTGCTTCAGCTCAATTTTGCGGCGCTCTTGTCATATGTGCCTAGAATTCTTTTTTTTTTTTTAACTGCCAAGGATTCAGAAACAAATCTTACCATTTTTTTATATTGGATCCAGCTAATGTACGAATTCTTTTCAATTCTTTTTTTTTTGGTCAGCAATTCTTTTCAATTCTCCATAAAACAAATCAAATCTTGCCTTTTTTTTTTTTTTTTTTTGAAAACATTCGGGTGGGAATTGCTTTTCACTTCTCAATGAATAAAACAACATGCCATAAGTTTAGCTGAGCATCCCAACAAGATTGCTAAATTGACAAAAATAAAAGTTAATATAGCAACAAATTTTTCAAAATTGTGGCTACATCAAAGTAATTAAACTAAAAAAAAAAAAAAAATTAACTTTGAGTTATAGTGAGTTGCTAGAGATAGCAGCTCACTGTAACTTAATTTAAAAAAAAAAAAATAATGGGGGTTGTTAAAAAAAAGTAGTATTTTAATATATTGATGGTTGTGATTATTGTTTATTATGTTGGATATATTATTTTATTGTGTTGTTTATATTATTTTAATGTGTTGAATATTAAAATAAAAGTTTTGATGTTGAATGTATTATAAAGTGAGATATTAAAATAGGGACTTGGCTTCTGTCCAGTGGCCAGTGGCCACTGGACGTGTTGGATATGCGACATGTGTCCAAGACTGGACACGTGTTGCGTATCTAACGTGTTCAATGGCACTGGCCACTAGACAGAAACCGCACCCTTAAAATAGATGAAGTAGTGTTTTAAGTTGTTAAAAGCTAATTTTTTTAGATGTTTTGATGTGAATACTCATAAGGCATTGGACTTTACCTTCTAGGAAACAGCCAATTAGTTGTAAGCGGGTCTATAAATAAAGTATAGGTCTATTGAGTTTATAAAAGAGAAATGTTATGTCCACAACATTTTTACAATGTTTTCACAATAAATTTTATGTGGCAGATTGGTATGGTTGGTAGGTAGCCTTTTTGTATATTTTTCACTTTTTGAGAAACATCAAATGGGTTCATACTTAATGGCTAAGTCATCCTCCTCTTCCTAGTCATATGTATGGACATCAAATATAGTCAAACTATACGCATTTGCTTTTAGAGAAGATGATAACAATTAGCAATTTTGATGTAGTATTAAGTATTAATTGAGTTGTATACTGTTGGTAGAAGCTTATTTAATTAAGTGCGAATCTTAGAATTTGATGTATATATATTTTTTGAACGAATAATTTGTTGTATATAAATCTCTTAGAAACACATCACGACCAATTTTGAGAAATAGATCAATTATAATTATTTGCATATTATGTTGTTTTGGAGGAAGATAAACTAAAAGCAAGCTAAATGATTCACAAATATCAATTTAGAGGAGCAGAACACACTCCTAAATTGATTTAAAATATAAGGCATGATATGTAATAAATATATGATTATTAAAAAAAAAAAATGTGTATGAGTATTCTTATGTAATCCTGGATTTGAATCCTGATATGATAATAAATAATACCAATAATCATGAACCAAATAGATAATTTCCATTATTTTAAATTTTATCGTATCTATAAATATATAATTTAGTTATTTAAAAAATTAATTTCCACATAAAATTTCTATAAAAAATAATAAATAAATAAAAGTCCCACATGGAATGGTAATAGAAATAGCAAATGGCCGGTTAATTTATCGTTGTAAAACTAACACATTGATAACTGCATAGTAATAGTGAACGATTAAAATAGTCAGAGAGAGTATTCTTTATAACTTCCCTGGAAGAGGAGCATAAGACAAGAGTGTGTGACTATTTAGGATTGAAAGGAAGCCCCGTGAAGGAAGGAAGGATGATTAAAATAGTCAGAGAGGAAGAGTACGGTTAACATGCATATAGTTGTGCATAAGAGTGGGCCGACAAACCAAAGATTTGTCCACCACTTTCTTTTTTCGTTTATCTATGGCCCTATATATGCTGGTCTCGACTCTTGGGTGCAACAAAATTTCATCTCAAGAATAACCGAATGCGAAAGGTTTTGTAATTGAATTGACACCTTCTATGTACAAAGTATTTGGAGGTCTAAGAGGAAAAAGATTCAATCTATAAGATTAGCCGTATGTTATAATTATTTCTCAAAAAAGAATAACCGAAGATCTTGAATGCCATTAAAATGAGTACGCATTGCTAGATAAGTATATTAGTATATACCCTGAAGTATCTAAATAAAGGCCAAACACCCATTAAGATAAGCATCCACTGTTGACTTGACGGTAAGGACAAGCTGTACTTTCCAAGGACCCATTAAAATATGAACTGTGGTTAAGAAATTATGAAGTTTGTATTCACAGATCCTCATTTTTCAGTTTGATATTGAATGAATTAGACTAATATCGTCTTACATTAGAAAAAAACAAAATAGCAACCTCTCTTCTGTTTTTTTTCTTCCCCCATTTTTCCTCCTCCTAAAATCACAAATAAGGTGGAATAGTAATAGATAATAGAGATTAAAAATTTTAAAAATAATTTTTAATCTCAACCGCATTAAAAAAAAAAAAAAAAAGTTAAAAAAATATTTAAAAAGTTAGAGTTAAAAAATAAAAATGATAAAAATTTATGTGAGAAGGATTGAGTAATTGCAGTGGTGCAATACCCGATCCAGATTCTAGAATCACACGTACCAATCAGAGAGATAGTAGAATGAGACAAAACCTACGACACAGAAAAAGCATATGGGCCCTTATTTTCTTTCCTTGCAAATACGCATGAAGAGAAATCTAAGCGGCCAACGCAAAACAACGAACACCATCTTTAAGCAGTTGGATTAGGTTTTTTTTTTTTTTTTTACTTAATAATTTATGTACAATTTTTTTTTTTCTTTTAAATACGAAAAAGACGTATAACTGTGTTCCTTTCAACTTTTTCTTTTAAAAAAATAAATTAGTAAAAAGGTAATATGATTTTGCATTTAAAGAGAGAGACTAAGCAATGAGTGATATTTAATTTTTCTTTGTGGAGTAAAACTTGTTAAATTTAGTAGCAAAGAAACGCAGTGATCAGCAAATTTCGAAGAAGCAATGTTTGTGGACATTTGGTTCAGGAAGCTAAGGAGGAGCTATCTCGGTTCCTACACTTCCAGCTGAGTCACAAAAAGAGGGAAGGAAACGCCGTTACCCACAAGCTTACTAGAATGGGTAAAGAATTTATTGGGCTAAACATATGAATAGAAGAGCACCCAATTTGGCTAAACTATCTGCTAAATGAGGATGTTTCTCATTTCGTTGTATTCTGTTAACTAATTCAATAAAATGATGGTTTCCGTTCAAAAATAAATAAAATGGAGGTTAAGACTTAAGAGAGCTTAATAGAAATTAATTTTGAAATTTTAGACCGCTTCTAATTCCGGTATTATTTTTGATAATTTTGAAATTATTAATATAATTTATACTTTTAATTTTTTTTCAAATCTAATTTCGTTAAATATGTTCATTTTCTTCTTTTCAAATCCAATTTCTGATTTATTTTTTATTTTTTATAAATGAAATCTAATTTCAGACTTCTTGTAAAATTTAGACCATATTCTTCAAAAAGTGGTCTTTGAATAGTCTGTTTAAGAAATGCGTGTATTTTTCAAAATGATTCAGAATACTTGGTTTTAATATTATGAAGAGAAGCATAAAAATACAATTATATGGAGAGACATTTTAAAAAGCTGTTCAAAATTTTTTATAATAATGAAGTTTGATTTCAGACTTGCTGGCCTCAATCAAAAGAACCAGTTTTTAACCAAACAAAAGGTATCAATATGATGGAGGAAATTTCCAATGAGCCTTAGGTCAGTTGACATCCCAACTATCGGTCTAGTCTTGTATCAGCCTTTTGTTTTCCACTTCTCATCCTATATTACATGTATTCTTATAACTTAAAAGAAATTAATTGGCATGAGTCTCGATTATGCTTTGTGACCAAATTTGGCAAAAAAAACAAGTTATTGTGTCAGTCAGAACCCAGTTCATGAGCTTTTTAGTATAAATGGGATTTATATATGATGATGCTACAAAATTATACTACCTCAAATTGTCCATATGGCTCGTCTATAGAAAGAGAAGAAAGATAAGAAGAATGAGCATAGCCAAGTTGTGTCATCCTTTCTTTGGGAATGGACGAGATATGTCTCGTCCGTGTTTCCCTTAGGGGCGGACGAGGATGGTCTCGTCCGCCACAAAGGACGGTCCATTGCTCGTAAAGAGGCATCGGTTCAGATGAAACGACGTCTAAAAGAAGTTACCTCCGATTTTGATGAACTCCTTAACAATAGGGGCGGTTATCAGAGCCAATAACCGTTCCACGCACTATATAAATGTAATCCTGCGTAAAGGTAAGGCCATTCAGACACTTTCTGGACTTTTGATCTAGAGAAGGAAGAAAACACTTAAATATTTTTCCTCTCCATTCCAGCCTTCTAACTTCATCATCGGAGGGTTATAGGCCGGCCTCCACCGGTCTTCACTCTGATTAGTTTTGGTTTTACAGGACCCAGTTCTTAGAATTGACGACGTCTGAAGATTTCCAACCCACTGATCTTCCAGAATTATCAATATAGTCTTGAGCCACTGCGAGATAAGGAGAATAGAGCTAACGTTCAATCTAATTAGTGGGAAGTTTCTTGTCGCATTTGTTTTGGTATGTCACATTAGGTACTGCATTATTTTTGGAATTCATAATTTGACAATGACGATGTGTACATGCGTGGCCTAACTAGATATAGAAAGTCCGGAGATGCATAATAAAGATAGTACAAGAAAATTTTCAAAAAGCTAGATAGTCCATGGCTAATCCAATTTCAACAAAGCGGCTAAATTATATAGCTGAATAATTCAGTTGGTTTGCATTTCAGGAAACGCATGCATGAGATATAAATTGACAAATTCCATAAAGAAATGGTGAAAGATGTATCTTTTTTCGGATATTTTCGCATGACTGAGCTAGTCTCGATCGTTATGGCTTTCATATACTAGATAGTATCAGATCTTCAAACAAGAGAGTCAAGAGCGTCAATCTCTTGCTCAGGCAACGCAAGCATGAGCTAGTCTCGTTGTGGCTTTCATATAGTACTATATAGTGGAAAAATACAGAAATACATAAAATCCAATCACATAATCTTCATGACAACAAGGATAAATACCCATCTCCAGTACTTTGGCCACACGGCCCCTTTTGTGGTTCCTTAGGCATCTACACATAGAAAAAGCTAAAAAGGATAAAACCAAAGGACTAGATCACTAGCACAACTGATGTATGATCAACACGTACAAATGGTGAAGGATATATCTTTTTTCGGATACTTCTGCCATGACTGAGCTAGTCTTGTTATGTCTTTCATATACTAGATAGTATTAGATCTTCAAACAAGAGAGTGAAGAGCGTCAATCTCTTGCTGAGTTCGCAACACTTGCCTCCTGATGGCTCATCTGAAGTTGAGGCAGTGCCAAAAAAGTCCAGTGATACATTTGGACAGAAAACTTCTACATCCCTTGGTGTGTAACAAGGCATGTTAACAAAATCCATGAGATTTTTTTCATTAGAATTCTTTGCATGCTGGCACTTCAATACTAGATTAAATCATTCTTCATCTATATTATATTTGTTTGTGTGATAAGTATAATTTTTTTATGGGTAGTTGTAGATATGAGCTTATCCATGGAATAAAAGTTGAAAGAGAGAGGGACAGACTCCTAAAGGAAGGCAAGGTAGAGCATATATTTTTTCTACTAATTGCTGCATCTCCAAACTGGAAAGTGTCTCTTTTCAATTATGTTTGTACAAAAAGTAACCATAATGTTGCATTAACTCCTGTTTTCCTTGTGGGTTTTTTCCTCTTATCTTGATGTGTGGCTTCCTCAACTTTCTTGCAGTTCATTTTGCTAAGTTTAAAGGTGGAACTTCCCCAAAGTCGATCAGATTCCCTAGTAGCACAACTTGCGGTTGAGCTAAAACCAACTAAAACAAAAAAAACCCAATTGGAAATTTAAAGGCAGTACTGTTTTGAGGCATGCCCTAAATTTTGTACTTCTATTAAGCTCAAGACTGTTTCTGGGAAAAAAAAAGAAAAAAACACAAATACGCACCACAAAATCTTGTTTTCAAATTGATGGTAATACAAGTTCATGATTACCCAGTTGTGAAAATACAAAATCCCATCAAAAAACGTTGTAAACTAAAACAAAACATCAGTTATCAATATATGAAGTGGAAAAATACAGAAATACATAAAATCCACTCACAGCTTCATCACAAGAAGGAAAAATACCCATGTCCAGTACTTTGTTGGCCTCTCGGCATCTTTTGTGGTTCCTTACTTAGACATCATCACATAGCAAAAGTAAAAGAGGATAAAAAAAAAAAACAACCCACCTGGAATAACCTCTAAATTTATAGGCGGTGCAGTTTTGAGGTCAGCTCTAAATTTTGTACTATTATCAAGCTCAAGATGGGTTTTGAAGAAAATACTCATACGTACGATATAGACTTGTTTTCAAATTAATGCTAAAACATGTTTGTGATAATTCAGAATCCTATGTGAAATCCTTGTAAAACCAAACATCACTTATCAATATATAGTGGAAAAATACCGAAATACATAAAATCCACCCACATAATCTTCATCACAACAAGGATAAATACCCATGTCCAGTACTTTGGCCTCACGGCCCCTTTTGTGGTTCCTTAGGCATCAACAAGCAGCAAAAGCTAAAAAGGATAAAAACAAAGGTCTAGATCACTAGCACAGCCGATGTATAATCAACAAATACAAATATTCAGATACCAACCCAGGAGAGTTTCTGTCACCTTTGAAATCATCAGACAAGGTTCCCAAAGTTGAAGCCCGGAATCGCACCCTGAAGTTCGATTCTGGGAGGTGCTTCGTTGTTGTTGGATCTACACCTCCGTATAGCGAGATATAGAGAGATAAGAGCTATCCCTAGGCCAACTGTGGCAGTAGCAACCTTGATCCAAACCAGCATGTCTAACCTGGTACAAGAGGGAAAGTGGTATCAATATCACAAAAGTAAAAATAAAACAAAACAAAATTTCAATACAAATAAATAAAGGCTACGTTCATACCCCTTCTGAGGTGGAGGAAGAGGAGGAAAAGAGTCTACCAGTCTCACCATAGTTAGGGCTCAGCAACTACTTCTAACTTCAGTGTGAGAAATGAAAATAATCACCAAACCATTTATTATGGAGCAACTTCAAACAGTAGCTAGGCCCCACAGCCTTAACCAAACAACTTCGGTCGAGTGAAAAGTGTGATCTCATGGTTAACTTATTGGCTAGTGGCTAGGGCCCACTGCCCACAGCCTCCATGTTTGACAATGGAAAACCCAAAACTGTATGAGGCAGGTGTGATCATAATCTTCTCTCATTATATGTCAATGATGTCATACCACACACCACATTTCCTGTCATTTATCAAGGAATGAAAATCCTGTATCAAGGGTGTTGGGGAGAGAAACACCTTAGGGAGCTTTCTTGAGAAATTAATATAATATATAAAGACACACTTTCATTTAAAAGGCCTAAACCCAATGGGTATGTGCTCAATTATGTTATATTAACCACTCATTCTTCTCATCTTTATTCAATGTGGGACTTCACTCACACGTGTAATCCAACAATCTCCCACTCACTTATGAGTCTCTGCCTCTCTGTGGGCTTTGAACAAGTCATACTCACTCCCTCTTACCTAATGGGCTTTTCACTTAATCAATGCATCATCCATGAGTCTCTCGTACGCCATCCATAGGAACCACGTGTCAACCCTGCATGCACATCCATGGGAACCCCACACATTCGTGTCCATGAGAACCTCGCACCACACCATTATTTAGCACTATTAGCAATATTCCTTTGTTGAGCTTTTCTTTTCTCCAAGATCTTTGTGTGTGAGCCATTTAGACTTTCTTTGTCCCTGCTGGGTAGGGACCATGAACACCTCACCACCTTCGCCACACACCACCATGGGCTCTGATACCACTTGTTTGAATTCTTATTTTGCAAGGCTTCATTATAACACTTTGGCTCACCACCATCAGTCAACAGGAAATAATTTAAAGCAGGTGAATAACGCTGTGGAGGTCTAATGTTCCTAGAAGATCTGCGAACTTTAGCTACAGGTGTACTCTAATCTACCTGTGAATCTACATTCTCCTTATCTTCTTCACCCCTTTTTTAGACAGTACTTTCAGTCAATTCATCTAAGTTGACAAACTCAGACTTCTTTTGATCTATCTCTGTAACATTTGACACTACAGTTGATCTGTCCTTGTACATAACCTGTTCATTAAATATCACATTTTTACTTCTGATGATTTTCCTGTTTTGTTCATCCTAAAACCTATAGCCAAATTTCTCATCACCATAGCCAATGAAAAAACATATTTTAGACTTTGCATCAAGTTTACTACGAGTATCAGAATCAATATGAACATAGGAAACACAACAAAAAAACTTTTAAATGTGAAAACTTTACCTCTTTACTGCTCCAAACCTCCTCAGGAAGTCTGAACTCCATGGGAACTGATGGCCCTCGGTTTATCAGGTAAGTTGCAGTGCTAACAGCATCAGCCCAGAAAGTTTTTGGTAGTCCAGCATGCAACCTCATACTCCTAGCACGCTCATTGAGAGTTCTGTTTATGCGTTCAGCCACACCATTCTGCTGTGGTGTCCTAGGAATGGTCTTTTCCATCTTAATTTCATGTGCAGCACAATACTCACTGAACCCTCCATCTATGTACTCTCCTTCATTATCAGACCTTAAACATTTTAGTTTTAAACATATTTCTGTCTCAACCTTGGCCTTCCACTTCTTAAAAGTTTCAAATACATCAGATTTATTTTTCAGAAAATAAACTCATACCTTTCTGCTTGAGTCATCAATGAAAGTGATGTAATACCTTGAACCTCCAAGGGATGCAACCGGACAAGACCCCCACAAATCAGTGTGCACTAACTACAATTTTTTAGCCTTCGGTGTCCTGCCAGTTTTCAAGAAGCTCACATTTTTCTGCTTTCCTAAGATGCAGCTTTCACACATGTCAAAATCAATGGACTTCAATTCTGGTATTTTTCCTTATGACAGCAATATCTTCATCCCTTTCTCACTCATGTGACCAAGTCTACGGTGCTATAGGTTAGTATCAGTACTTGCATCAGCAATTGCAATTGTGTCTCTTGGACTTGAGGTCAAATATAGAGTATCAGTCTTCTTTCTACGAGCCAATACCCTAGCTCCCTTTGTAACCTTCCAAGTACCACCAACAAATAATATTGCATACCCTTCATCATCAAGTTGTCCAACAGAAATCAGATTCCTCCTCAGGTAAGGAATATGTCGAACCTTCTCCAGTAACCAAATAGACCCATTGGACAACAATATCCGGACGTCTCCCATACCCACAACATCCAAGGCTGAACTATTAGCTAAATACACCTTACCAAAATTACCTGCAGCATAATTCTGTATGATTTCTCGATATGGAGTGGTATGAAACGAAGATCCTAAGTCCAAAACTCAATCATCAAGTGGACTGTCTACTGCAAGAAGTAATGCATCATGTATCTCTTCTGTTACAGCATTAGCAGAATCATCTTCATTCTTCTTCTTAGGACTTTTGCATCCTAAAGTGACCTGTTTTTCCACAATTCCAGCATTGTACTTGTTGGCCTGATCTAGATTTACTTCTGTTCCGATTAGTATTTCTGGATTTTGATCTACCTTAATTTGAATTTCTGTTTATCTTGAGGTTTTACCTGCATCTCTTCTGCGAATCTCCTCAACCAGAATTAAAGCTCGAATATCATTGTATTTGAGCTTTTCCTTTCCTGTAGAATTACTTACTATCATCCTTATTGCCTCCCAACTGTTTGGCAAAGAAGCCAAGAAAATCAGAGCACGAATCTCATCATCAAAATCAATTTCTACAGACGACAATTGATTTGTGATAGTGTTAAATTCATTCATATGTTGTGCTACTGATGCATTCTCTGCCACCTTCAAATTGAACAGTTTCTTCATCAGATGCACCTTGTTGTTTGCTGACGGTTTTTCATACATACCAGACAAAGCCTTCATCAGATCTGCTGTGGTCTTCTCTTTTACAACATTGTGTGCAATAAACCTAGACAAAGTTAACCTGATAACTCCCAGTACCTGTCTGTCAAGAAGAGCCCATTTATCAGCCTTCATCGCCTTAGGTTTTGTCCCCAAAAGAGGCAGATGCAATTTCCTCTCATAGAGATAATCTTCAATCTGCATCCTCTAATACGCGAAGTCTGTGCCATCAAACTTTTCTATTCCAGACGCCTTTCTTGCTTCCTCTGCCATTGCTCCCACTCAAACCTAACCCTAGGCTCTGATACCAGTTGTTGGGAATTTAACCAAAATTCCAACCTATGAGAAACAAAAGAAAAAAAAAAAAAAAAAAAGAGAAAACACACGTCAAAGAAAAACAACCGCGACAAGAGCTGAAAGCGACGGGACTACAGAAAAGACTACTTACGACGGCGAGAAAATTCTTCTAACTTGAGAGCTTCTGGCATCGGTTTGGGACCCCCGCAGTATGCGTAAAGGGCGTCAAGAGTAATTAAATTCCGGCACTTTTCGCTCCTCTAGAGGAATCTCAAGAACCCAACGGATAAAATCCCTTTGCTCGTCAGTTATAAGAGGGCGAGTATTAGCTGAAAAGAAAAATAAGCTGACGATGTTAAGATGCTATAAAAAATAAAATAAATAAAGTACATGTAAAAAACTGACGAGGTAAAAGCTGTCGGTTAAAACCTGAATCCCTGACGAAGGCCCACGTATTATCAAAGTAACCATGGGGAATCGTTTCCCATTCTTCCTGGCAGCACATCCAGTCTGTCCCTTTAACAAAAAGTACCTACTCTTCCACACTCTATTGTAATTTGGCATCTCAGACACTAACCTTAACTCCCTCTCCTGACGGCAAAATGGTACATCCCCTTAAAGAAGAAAGGTGTTTAGGGTTTATAGCAATAGAAGAATTCGTCTAAAGTAAGTTGACGGTGTCCTCCACTTAGACGACCCCATAAGATCTCAGCACTTATAAAATCCTCTATGAATTTGGGGCAATCTGACTAATAGACAACCCTAGAAAATCAGCCAGCTGACGGTGTAAGGCCGTCAGGGGCAATCTGAGCCCTATAA
Source organism: Quercus suber (assembly GCF_002906115.3). Taxonomy (NCBI): domain Eukaryota; kingdom Viridiplantae; phylum Streptophyta; class Magnoliopsida; order Fagales; family Fagaceae; genus Quercus; species Quercus suber. The sequence goes on from NW_027069620.1 coordinate 306,933, forward strand.
CAAACATGGCATTATACATACCAACGTCTGCGGTTCTCCCCGTATAGCACTTTTCATTGTCTCCTTGGGGAGACGGATAGGGATGTGGTCTGGGATTTGGAAATGAATGCGCAACTCTTTGAATACCTTCTCACTCATTTTTGGTAAAAATTTATTAACGGCCCATTCCTTAGGAAGGATGAAGGGACAGCTACCTCCAGGACTTCCTGAAGTTCCTCACGGACTCCTCGTCACCTTCATCTCCGTCACTATCCCTCTCTTCTTCCACCTCAACGTCACCTCCCTCATTTACTACCTCCTCCTGACCTTCATCACTGTGACTCCCTACCTCCTCGTCGGGAGATTGGGCAGACGACTCTCTCTTTGACGACCAGTAAAAGCTCCCAGATTCATCACTTGAACCAAATACCTTGTCGTAGCCTACTCCATCGCGGACTAATGACTGATCACTCGATGCGTCACTTGACATTTGACTACCTACAAGTGACGGATTTATTCTAAGCACCTAGGATGATGACCTCGCTATAGAAAAACTAATTGAAATAAAGCATGTGCAAAGAAAGAAAAAGGACTTACGAGTTTCTTTAAATGGGTGACAGTTTTTGAAAGCAACGGCAGGAACTCAGGCGACGATATTGGGAAACTGACAGAACAAAGGCGACGAATCTTCTCTCCAAGAATCAGTAAAGATGAAATGGGAAAAATGAGGGGAAGAAGTGGGTTATATATAAGGGTAAAAGGCACGGAAGACGAAGCAATGCCCTCGTCCAGAAGCGGAGCCAACCAGAGTACGCCACGTAGCCGAGCATTTAATAATGGCTGCTCGAGGAGTCACCTCTGAATTATTTTCTCTCTCCTAGCCAAATAAAAGCTAGCAACGGGTAAATATAACTCCATAACTCGTCAGTTTTAACTGATGGAGATATGGAGTAAGGGGCAACTGATGAGCAAAATTATAATCGGTATCCAGGCTAAACCCGTCAGCCTTGCTCATGAAACAGTCTACAGCTTAGGTTGACGGGATAAGTTACATTAGGAGACTGAAGACCCTAAAGCTGACAGACATTAATGTGGTAGGATCGTTTAGGTCTTCGGGGAGCATTGAAGGGCTGACGCCATCATCAGGTTAACGCTGATACAGCTGATGGGGATAAGATAACGGTCCTGATGCTGACGGTTCTAAATAAAACCTTTGCTTAGCCTTCACGCATGAATACATAAGGAAACGACTTGTATCTTACGCGCAATGTTAGTCTCCTATAAGGAAAGGATCCCGTAATATACGCTCATGAGGTTTCCTACAAGGAAAGGACTTCTAGTCCAAGGAAGAGATAGTCGGCCCTTTGCCACTATAAAAGCCCCAATACTCTCAGAAATCGAGGTACACATAATTAATCTCTCTCTAGCACTTTAGAGTTGTAAGACGTTCTAACTTGACCTTCGGAGGGTATTTGGCCGGCACCACACCGGTGCTCTCTGTTAGGTCTTCTCCTTTTTATTGTGCAGGTGCTGTTTAGAGTGTGCGAGTATCGTGTAGCTCACTGTTGGTTTTTTGGCATCATCAATTTGTAGCTTGCGAATTGCTTGGCTTTTGTACAATATTCTTTACATTTATATATGTTGTTTAAATTCTATCTGTTAATTGATCCGAGACTAGAATTTTTCTTTTGTTATTTATTACTTTTGTTCGAATCAAAGATTTTGAAATAAGGAACTATTGATGTTGAATTTGGCAGTGCCATTTATTCTATAGAAAAATTCATGATGCCAATATGTGAGATAGGAAGGAGACAGATCTAGGTCAAAACAATAAATTTTGATGACGACCGGTTGGTCCAGGGTCAAAACCAATCAGAATATACGTTGTGAAAACAAAACGAGAAAAATTGGGTTACATTCTGAATCCATAGTCATGAACACGTCACACATCATACAATGGATGGCGGAGTTTTGGCTGTTTTCTTTTGTGCGTAGGTAAGAATGAGAATATGAATTACGTGGAGGCTGGGAAGGTGAAGGGAAACTTCTCCTAGCTCCATTTTAGCTTTAGCTCTAAAAGTTTTTCAATTTATGATATATATTTTTTAAGGAAAAAAATACTTTCTTTAAATAACAAAAATAAAATGTCCATTTTTCCCCCACACAAAAAAAGTACTTTCTTTAATAACAAATTTGTTTTTTGTTTTTTGTTTTTTCCTCTCCTCTAGTGAGTTTGGGTTATGGAGTCCAAGTAAAGAGTTTTTAACAAAAACAATTTCCTTTGGGGGGTCTATTGGAATCTTTTATTTGCTAATTTTGCTTATGACTTATAAATATTACGTTTGATTTATAGTCGTGAAATATATACACGTTTGATTCAGTAAGGTGTTTAGAGATATAAATAAATAAATGTGGGAATTTTTATAGAAATGTGATTCTTTTTTTCTTGTCCTTTTTTACACATGCATGATAAATTAGACAACTTGTATATACCCATTAAATTTTAAGGTACTAAATTATCTTTAAAATTATTTTTATATATAACAACCAACAGTTTTAGCCACACTGTCAGGAAGGGAGCCACCCTTGGACTATAAGGCCAATTGCCCCCCTCCCCCTCCCTCCAATTTTTTTAAAAAACTATTAGTATGTCTATATATATATATATATATATAGGGTCACTTTTCGCAGCCCAAGCCTAAGATGTATGGGATCTTGGCCCAGAGAACCCAATACAATAAATTTGTAGAGAGTGGGTTGGAAAACTAGGCCCTAATGAATTTGACAACGGCTAATATGGATTTAAAAGATGATCAAGCAAGAACAAAGAAAATAGGGCTGATTCAATTCACCATCCGAGGAGGTGTTTTTTGTCTATAAATTGATAATAGTTAGGTACAAATACAATTTTGATTGCTATAGTGTTCTTTCTCTATTTTTTCGATCCTTCTCTCATGGAGGGTCTCTCACACTATATAGTTCTCTTGGACCATCTTGATCTTATACTTGTTGATCATCCAAGCCCTCACTTGAGTGCCAGTCCCATCAGACACCCTCTCTGGCTTTTTGTGAGTCGTGGTGGCCAAGGCAGCACTATTCAGGGGTCTTATCCACATAAAAGCGGTCAGAAAAGTAGTTGTAGTGCATTTAATACGGTGGTAGCAGCTTTTTCTTAGATATTTCTGAGTTTCCATTATTCTTATATGTATATGATGCACGTCCTTATTGATGGAACCTCCCGGAAGGTCACATTGATTGTTGGAACACAGATTTTAGCCGCGTTCATCATATCCGGGGAGTAGGTCCTCCTCAGACCACCCTCCATTCATCCCTTACCTATGAGACTTTAAAATTGGAGTCCTCCATAATTATTTACCCCTTCTCGTACCAATTTATATTTTTTGGGGCCAAGCCCAAGGCCCAATATGTGACTCTGGGCCCTTATCCCCATAATATATATATATATATATAAGTATTAATTTTAGAAATTTTTTTTATAAAATTACATTTTACTCCCTTAAAAATATTTTTAATTATTTTGAGAGTGCTAGATGCAACTACAAAACTTTTCTACACATTTTTAAAAACGGCTGAGTTAGCAAATTCTTATTGATTTGCATTTGGACCCATCACTTATATCACTTTTTTACATAACAATAATCACTAACTATCTCAGCAATTTATAAAAACATTTGTGTTTCTATAATTTTTCTCTTTTTAAAGGCTATTAAAAATTTATAAATCTAAAATTTAAAACAAAATATACAAGTCTAGAAAATTAGCCTATCAACTAAAAATTCCAATAGCAAAAATATGAAGAAGAAAAAATGAAGTCCAATTAACCAATTTTACAAAAAAAAAAAAAAAAAAAAAAAAAAAAAAAAAAAAAAAAAAAAAAACTTAAAAAATTTGTCCTTACCTAATAGTAAGCATCAAAAACACTTCAAAAGGAAAAAAAAAAAAAAAAAAAAAAAA
>NW_027069620.1:321867-485177 GCF_002906115.3 Quercus suber
AAAAAAAAAAAAAAAAAAAAAAAAAAAAAAAAAAAAAAAAAAAAAAAAAAAAAAAAAAAAAAAAAAAAAAAAAAAAAAAAAAAAAAAAAAAAAAAAAAAAAAAAAAAAAAAAAAAAAAACTTAAAAAATTTGTCCTTACCTAATAGTAAGCATCAAAAACACTTCAAAAGGAAAAAAAAAAAAAAAAAAAAAAAACCCAAAGTAGCTGAACAATATATATATATTGTAGGGTCAAGATTTGTAGCCCAAGCCCAAAAGAGATGGGGTGTGAGCTTACTAAGCCTAATACAATGAATTTGTAGAGAGTGGGTAAAAGAACTAGACTGTTTGTGAACTCAACAACAGTTAATCAAGATTTTATTAAAAGAACAAGTACTAAAACGCTGGGAACTTGAGTAAATTTAGGTCCAAGGAGACAAATTACAGTTTGAATGGCTAAGGTCACTCTTGGAGCTATAGCAAATTTTTCTTGTTCTCGTTTTCCTCCTTTTTTCCGATCCCCCTCTCTTCGTGAGAGGTCTCTTTTATTTATATAGTTTTCTTTTAAACCATCTTCATCGTACACTTGTTCTTCATCTAAGCATTCACTTGAGTACATGTTACATTAGGTATCTTCTTTAGTTCTCCATGAGTGGTGGCAGTTGTGATTGCACTGTTCAGGGGTCTTCTCCACATAAATGCGGTCAGAAAAGTTGCTGCAATGCATTAAATGCGGTGGTATCAGCTTTTTCTTTAGATATTTCTCCATTCTTATCATCTTTATGAGTGCATGAAGTTCATCCTTATCATTGGAACTCCCTGGAAGTTCACCTAAACTGTCCAGGGATATGCTTGATCGATATTCTTCAAGTCCAAGGAGGATACCCTACTCGGACTATACTCCTCCTCCCTTTCCTTACGTAATTCTCCATTCTGGAGCCTTTCCCAATCCTTTACTTCTCCTCAGACATACTTATATCTTTGAATGGGGCCTAAGGCCTAACATACGCATTTTTACCCCCACAATAGCCCCTCAAAATTAAAATTTTTCCCTCGTGTCCGAGGAGAAAAAATAGGATTTTGAATTGCAACAGAAATAAAGGCTAGAGACATAAAAGTACTTGAATTTACACGTGGGAGCATAGATTTAGGCACTTTATCATTGCGTCTGATGTTTCGATATTTACAAGGCTCTGTTAATTGTTCTAGGCGGCATTATGTCTTTGGCATCCAACAGTGACCAATTGATCCAACGAACGACATTTTTCTTCAAGATTTAGGCGGGATAATTCCCACCCATTTTCTGTCCCTTATATAAAGCCTCAAAGGAGATCATTTTTCCTTTACTTCACAATTTCCCAAACTCTCCAGCGAACTCAAACATTCAAACTCACAAAACTTTTCAAATCATCAATATCATTTCTTCATAAATTCACAGGAATCTTACTAAAGACTTAAGGATCACTCCTCAACTCAGTTTGTGTAAGTTCCAGTTTCTTCGCACATATCTTTTTCTCTTCAGCCATCATCCTCGACCTTCTAATTCTCATTTCTCCGTTACTGTTTGTAGTGCTTCCTTCTTTCTGGTTATCCGAAATGGGTAGATTTAGGTATTTGGTGGATAGTCCTGCCCAGATAGAAGTATTTAAAGAAATGTATCACATACCCCAGGACGTATACTTGCGATATTGTCCCCTAGAGAGACTACTGACCGACCGGAGGGTGGGGGAAGTCATAATCCCTGTAATAGCCTTTGTAGAAGGGGGAATGACCATTCCTATGGGTTTTATTACCAGAGATTACCTTCGTAATCATAGGCTTAGTCCCGATCAGTGTGCGCCTAATGTCTTTAAGATCTTAGGATCAATTGATGCGTTGAATCGACATCTAGGCCTGGGACTCACCTGGCTCAATGTAGTCCAGATGTATGAATGCCATAGTCAAAAGGGGGCGGGATACTATCTTAAATCCCGATCTGACATCGTTAAGCTCATCTCCTGTCTTCCCAAATCTAATAAGGGGATGAAAAACGATTATGTGATCATCTCGGGAGCGTGGCATGACGGTCTTCATTGCCCAACCCAACCAGGAGAGCCAGGTGGGATATCCTAGACCTAAGTTCCTTAGAAATAGATTTAGAATCTTCATTATTAGCGTTGTGTGTGTTTTTTTTACTGGTATTTCACCTTTAGTTTCTGATTATGTTTGTCTTGTTAACAGATAAAAGGCACGTATCTCCTCGGCTCAGCTTGACGAACATCGCCGCGCTCAATTACCTATTAAGATCGGAGATTTTTGTAAGCGAAAACGGGCAACTTCGGGCCGCACATCTCATTCTTGATTTCAAGCCGCTTTCGGACACATTTCAACTGGTTAGCAACGCGATAAGGCAGGGAGACCATCGCATAAATCGGATTGACGTTGCTCGGCCAAATTTTCTAGCTCCTTTTGATCCTGCCCCTGTGCCACATCCAAATCCGCAGGGTGTGCCGCAACTCGTCCAGCTAGTTCAACAGATTCCTTTGGTAGCAGTTGTAGAAAGGGAAAGAGTTGCTTCCTCGACCTCTTCACTTGAGGAACGGATTGATCAGTTCCAATTTGAAGAAGAAGCACCAAGAGAAGTTCAGGTGATTTCAGTTTCAGACGCCGAGGAGGAGACTGACAGACAGTCCAGTGTCCACGCTTTTGTTCTCATAACTGCCCTTCCAGACGATTCTTCAGAAGAAGAAGACATGGCAAGTTTAAGGGATTTAATGAAGGCCAGGAAAAAAGCATTTGAGGCCAGAGAGACCGGTTCATCTCAACCAGCTATTAACCTTCCTCCACCACCTCCTCAGGTCCCTTCTGACCTCGGCTTAAAGCCAATCCATGATTCGAAGAAGAAAAGGCCCATTACAGATACTAAGGAAGGGGAGGTGGTGCCTCCAAAAGGAACTAAGCAACAGAAAGTGGTCAAGGACACCAGGAGCAGAAGAGCTTCGTCTACTGAGAGCCGAGAAGACCTTCTCGTTGCTGAGGTGCGACGAGGACAACGCACCTAGTGTCCCAAGCTAGAACTAGATGGTGCTCCTTTCCCTTGGGACACCTTTGTTAGAAATTATCAAGGGGGAAAGGCAGGCCTCATTGCTGAAGCCTTGGAGCAGCCATTTCTTCTACCAAAGGATATGGAGGCTTATAAGCACTTCAGCCAACATGAACTCTTCCTATCCCTTAAGAGGGATTTAGCCATGGTAAGCGAATTAATCCACTTCTTTAATTACGATGCTGATCATGTTTATTCGTTCCTTTTCTTTGCTTTATACTTCAATTCTCCGTTCTGTTGTGTAGATTACCCAACAAATCTATGTGGCCGAGGAGTGGAATAAAAATGCTCGCAATGAAGCCAAGGCAAAGGCCTATTCCCGGTCTGAGGTTAAGAGGCGATGGGTAGTCTCAAGGAGGACTACGATAAGCTGACCAAGCAGCTAAAAAAAGTAACCAATCAAAGGAATAGCCTCAATGCAGGCCTTAAAACTGCTAAGAAGCAGGTCGAAGACCAATGCAAGCAGTTGCACATGACAGAGATTAATCTGGAGATAGAGAGAGAGCTGGTGAAAGGTCTTTGAGCTGAACTTCAGAAAGCCAGGGAGACTGCCTAATTGGCTAAGGAGGCAGTTGAGGCTGAAAAGCAGGCAGCATACAAGCTGGGGGTGGAGGAGACCCAAGTCAGACTCACAGAGGAGTTCTCCGTGCTTAGCAAAGATTATTGTGATATAACCTAGGGTAAAGCCCTTGACGCTGCTGGGGTCCCTGCAAAATCTAACCTGAGGTGACTTGGGAGCATCTACTATGATCCTGAAATTCGCAAACTCTCAGGTCCTGACTCCTCTCCACCTAAACAGCTCCTGGAGGCTTTAAAACAGCCTTTATAAAGCCAAGTTCCTCTTGCCCCTCCTGAAGCTCCCATAGAGTCTAAGCAGATTGGTGGTCATGACAAGCAAGCTGAGGATCCTCAAAGCAAAAGTAAGGACTTAGGTAAGAAGGCAACTCCTAAACCCAAGGACCAAGCCCAAGATGTTACTGCCACCCAATCTGACAAGGCTTAGACACTTAGGATTTTTATTTCATCTGTATTAGTCTCATATTATTAATTTTTTATTATATATATATATATATATTAACATTGTAAGTGTATTAAAAAGTACTTTCTTTTTTATTAATGAAGTTGTTCTTCTTTTATTTTCTATATCTTCATTGCACATATTATAAGATTCATTGTTATTGCAAATGATGCTAACCGATAGCTACTTTAGTCTAAGTAGACTTAACGATGATATTTTGCCAGTTATGCAAATAACTTATACAAATACTGGGAAGAAATAGATTGTATAAGAATTGTTAATAAATATAAGAAACAATGAATGTTATGAAGGTTTTATATATGTTCTGGTACAAGACTTACAAAGAGTACTACTAAGCATTGTTTCTGAACCAAATACATGACCAAAGAGGCTTATCATAAGTTAGAGTCTATTTAAATATCTCCAAGGGCTTCAGGTGTAACTGCATTTAAGTTTAAACATTAATAAGAACTGTAAGGGAGTGTTAACTAACTCATATCATCTGGTCCGAGAACTTCAGGCATGATTGAATTTAAGTTTAAACACTTATAAGAATTGTAAGGGAGTGTCAACTAACCCATATCATCTGGTCCGAGGACTTCAGACATGACTGGATTTAAGTTTAAACACTTATAAGAATTTTAATAGAATGCTAACTAACTCATATCATCTGGTCCGAGGACTTCAGGCGTGACTGGATTTAAGTTTAAACACTTATAATAATTTTAATGGAGTACTAACTAACCCATATCATCTGGTCCGAGTACTTTAGGCATGACTAGATTTAAGTTTAAACACTTATAAGAATTTTAATAGAGTGCTAACTAACCCATATCATCTGGTCTAAGGACTTCAGGCATGACGGGATTTAAGTTTAAACACTTATAAGAATTTTAATGAAGTGCTAACTAACCTATATCATCTGGTCCGAGAACTTCAGACATGACTGGATTTAAGTTTAAACACTTATAAGAATTTTAATGGTAGGACATACAAGACTTTTATGTAATAAACAGACAGATTGCTCAAGGAAAATACTCGTTTAATAATAATACATTTTTAGGTTATTTACATTCCATGGTCGTGGTATTACATGACCATCTAAATCTTTCAAAAAATATGCCCCGATGCTAGCCCCTGAAGTAATATGATATAACCTTTCCCAATTGGGTCTTAACTTCCCCCAAGTTGGGTTCTTTGCAGCGCTTACAACCTTCCTTAATACCAGATCACCAGGTGACAAAGGCCTTACTTTTACGTTGGCATCGTAACCCTGTCTGAGCTTTTATTGGTAGTATGCCAATTGGACCATTGCATTCTCTCGCCTTTCTTCAATTAAGTCCAAATTTTTCTCTAGCTACTTGTCATTTCTGCTCGGGCTGTATGAATTAGTTCTTAGCGTTGGGAAACCAATCTCCAGAGGGATGACAGCTTCGGCTCCATAAGTCATTGAGAAGGGGGTCTCCCCAGTAGATCTGCGAGGCGTAGTCCTGTATATCCAAAGAACATGTGGTAGTTCTTCCACCCATTTGCCTTTTGCATCATCCAACATTTTCTTTAGTCCGTTTACTATGACTTTGTTCACAGCTTCCGCCTGTCCATTTCCATAGGGGTAAGCAGGGGTAGAATACCTGTTTGTAATCCCCAATTCATAACAATAACTTCTGAATGCTTTGCTGTCAAACTGGAGGCCATTATTCGAGATGAGCATATGAGGAATTCCAAACCATGTGACAATATTTTTCCAAACAAACTTCTTTGCATCCACATCTTTGATGTTAGCAAGAGGTTCGGCTTTAACCCATTTGGTGAAATAATCCGTGCCGACTAGCATATACCGCTTGTTTCCTATCGCCTCAGGGAACGAACCCACAATGTCTAGGCCCCGCTGAGCAAATGGCCATGGGCTGGATAATGGATTAAGGACTCCCCCAGGCTGGTGTATGTTTGGTGCAAATCGTTGGCATTGATCGCATTTTTCACGTATTCCTAGGCTTCTCTTTACATGTTTGGCCACCAATAGCCCTGGGTAATGACTCTATGTGCTAAAGATCTACCCCCCATGTGGCTTCCGCAAATTCCTTCATGTAATTCCTCAAGGATTGATTTAGTCTCATCAGGGTGTATACACAGCAAATATGGCCCCGAAAATGAACGTTTATACAACATAAGGTTCTCGGACAACTAGAACCTGGTGGTTTCCTTTCTCACTTTCTCAACTTCTGACTTTTCTTCAGGCAAAACATCTTCCCTCAAGAATTTGATTATAGGGTCCATACAGCAAGGTTCAACTCTGATTTGATGTATCTAGACTGCCTCTCCTCTCATCTCAGTGGGTTTATGCAAGTCTTCCATAAGGATAACCCGAGGCAAATCTTGCGTCGAGGAAGTTGCGAGAGTGGCTAGGGAATCCGCATGTGTGTTTCCACTTCTAGGAATATGAAGCAAAGTGAAAGATTCAAACTCTGATTGAAGGTGTCTGACTTGGCTTAAGTATTTCTGCATTCTTTCATCCTTAGCTTTAAACTCTCCCTTCACTTGGCCAACGATTAACCTTGAATCTGAGAACATCTCCACTGTCCTTCCGCCCATCTTTTGAACCATGATCATTCCCATTAATAGAGCTTCATATTCGGCCTCATTATTGGTAGCCAAGAAGTCCAGTCTCAATGACTTTTCAATGGTGATTTTTTCAGGGGATATTAGCACTAATCCCACTCCGGAACCTTTCTGGTTCGCTGCGCCATCCATGTATATTTCCCAAGATAAAAGACCCTGTTGAGAAATCATGTCAACCGATTTTTCATCCATGTCCTGTGTTGGCGTTACTTCTTCTAAATGAGGCTTAGTGAACTCGGCCACCAGATCTGCAAGAATCTGACCCTTGACTGAAGTATGAGGCATGTATTTGATGTCAAAAGCCCCTAGGATTGTGCCCCATTTAGCAATCCTTCCCGTGTAGTCAACACTTTGGAGTATGGCTTTAAGTGGGAGCTGGGTGAGGACAACGACTGTATGTGCCTGGAAATAATGAGGCAGCTTCCGTGTACCAAGCACAACTGCCAGATGGCTTTTTCTAATGGCAAATAATCAATTTCAGTTTCATGCAATGATTTACTCACGTAATAAACAGGCCTTTGTATACCGCCATCAACTCTTATCAATACCAAACTAACTGCATAGGGGGCCACAGCAATAGAAGTATATAGGACTTCATCTATTTCAGGACTAGACATGATAGGGGGGCGAGCTAAATATTCCTTAAGTTGCTGAAAAGCTATGGTGCATTCTTCAGTCCACTTAAACCCCTTCCACTTGTTGATCAACAAGAAGAAAGGTTTGCATTTATCTACTGACCGAGAGATAAAATGGTTCAAAGCAGCGGCCATGCTAGTCAACTTCTGGACTTCTTTGGCATTTCGAGGTGGCTGAAAATTGTTAATGGCCTTTATCCGGTCGGGTTTACCTCAATTCCCCTGTGAGTTACCATGTAGCCCAAGAATTTGCCCGATCCCACACCAAATGAGCACTTGGACGCGTTTAGACGCAATTTATACTTTCTAAGAACTTCAAAAATATTTTCAAGGTCCTTTACGTGTCCTGAAACAACTTTGCTTTTCACCACCATGTCATCTATGTAAATCTCAATATTCTTTCCCAACTGCGACTCAAACATCCTTGTCATCATTCTTTGGTATGTAGATCCTGCGTTCTTCAAGCCAAATGATATCACTTTGTAATGGTAGTTCCCAATAAGGGTAACAAAAGCAGTCTTTTCTTTATCATCTAGGGCCAGGCGTATTTGGTGATAGCCCTAAAAGGTATCTAAGGAACTCATTCGAGGATGTCCTACCGTTGCATCTACTAGCTGATCAATTTTAGGCATAAGAAATGGATCTTTTGGACACGCCTCATTGAGGTCTGTGAAATCCACGCACACTTTCCACTTTCCATTCTTCTTCTTCACCACTACAGTATTAGCTAGCCATTCAGGATAAAATACCTCCTTAATAGCTCCAACCTGCTTAAGCTTCGCTACTTCCTCTCGTACTGCGTCAGCATGCTCCTTAGATGGGTGCTGAGGAGGCTGTTTCTTAGGGATGACCAGGGGGTTGACATTGAGATGGTGACAGATAAACTTCGGATTCACCTTTGGGGCTTCATAAGCATTCCAAGCAAATACATCTATGTTCCCTCTGAGAAGTTTTACTAATTTTGCCTTTTCTTGAGGTGGCAACTGTGAGCCGACTTGAAAAAACTTCTCTAGGTTGTCCCCAATGGTGACTTTTACCAAATCTTCACATTTGGCCTCCTCGGCTGTTTTATCGATAAGTGTTGCTGGATGCTTTAACGGCTATAACTTTTCTCCTGGAGGATCCGAGGACTCAACTTTGGACTTATGTTGTATGGCTGCCACTAGGCATCTTCTGGCTACCGATTGATCCCCCAAGATTTCCTGAACCCTGCCTTAGGATGGGTATTTAATCTTCTGGTGCAGAGAAGAAGGAACAGCCCCTAGTTCATGAAGCCATGATCTGGCCACGATCGCTGTATAAGGTGAATATGCGTCCACGACAATAAAATCTACCTCTACTATTTCCGTACCAGCTTGCACAGGTAGCCGTATTTGGCCCCTTGGAATGACTACTTTTCCATCAAAGCCCACCAGAGGAGAACTATAGGGAGTTAAGTCCTCAGATTTCAAGTTCAGCCCCTTGTAGAGGTCAGGATACATTACCTCAGCCCTACTGCCTTGATCCACCATCACCCTTTTCACATTATACCCTCCAATTCTAAGGGTAATTACTAAGGCATCATCGTGTGGTTAGGTGGTCCCGATCTTATCCTCATCCGAGAAACCCAATACCAGCGGGTTCTCCCTTTTAGCCCTCTTCAAATCCTGATTACTGTCTTCTGTGGGTAAATGAGCAACGGATATTATCCGAGATGGCTAGGATCTTGTTCTCCTTGGTGCGGCGAGGATGACATTGATAGTTCCCAATGGGGGTCTTGAAGAATCATCTCTTCGGGGCTCTGAGCTTGTCTGACTTCCTCGGCCACTAGGGTGGTGCAAGAGTTGTTTTAATTTACCTTCATGGACAAGTTGGTCCAAATGATCTTAGAGACTCCTGCAATCCTCTGTAGTATACCCATGGTCCTGATGATACTGCAATCCTCTATAGAAGGAACAGCCCCTAGTTCATGAAGCCATGATCTGGCCACGATCGCTATATAAGGTGAATATGCGTCCACGACAATAAAATCTACCTCTTCTATTTCCGTACCAACTTGCACAGGTAGCCGTATTTGGCCCCTTGGAATGACTACTTTTCCATCAAAGCCCACCAGAGGAGAACTATAGGGAGTTAAGTCCTCAGATTTCAAGTTCAGCCCCTTGTAGAGGTCAGGATACATTACCTCAGCCCCACTGCCTTGATCCACCATCACCCTTTTCACATTATACCCTCCAATTCTAAGGGTAATTACTAAGGCATCATCGTGTGGTTAGGTGGTCCCGATCTTATCCTCATCCGAGAAACCCAATACCAGCGGGTTCTCCCTTTTAGCCCTCTTCAAATCCTGATTACTGTCTTCTGTGGGTAAATGAGCAACGGATATTATCCGAGATGGCTAGGATCCTATTCTCCTTAGTGCGGCGAGGATGACATTGATAGTTCCCAATGGGGGTCTTGAAGAATCATCTCTTCGGGGCTCTGAGCTTGCCTGACTTCCTCGGCCACTAGGGTGGTGCAAGAGTTGTTTTAATTTACCTTCATGGACAAGTTGGTCCAAATGATCTCAGAGACTCCTGCAATCCTCTGTAGTATGCCCATGGTCCTGATGATACTGACAATAAAGGTTATGATTACGCCTTTCTAGGTTTCCCACGATCTTGTTCGGCCACTTAAAGTACGGTTCATTCTTGATCTTTTCCAGAACTTGATGCACTGGCTCTTTAAATACAACATTGATTGCTTGAGGGTTTGCTGATCCTGACTGCCTAGCGAAATCCCTATGCGCCTTGCTATTGTTGTATCTGTCCTACCTGAAATCCCTCCTCTCTTGGGGGACAAACTTGTCCTTTCCCTTCCCTTGCTGTTGATCCTCCTTAACTCTTTTATATTTGTCAATACAGTCTATGAGGTGACACATGATAGTAACGGGTTTGCTAGTCAAGGATTTTCTTAAATCGTGCTCGGACGGAAGGCCAAGCTTTAAGGTATTGATAGCCACCTCGTCGAAATCACTTTCAATTTCATTAAACATTTCCCAATATCTGTCCGAGTATATTTTAAGATTTTCCCCTTCTTGCATGCTCAAGGACAACAGGAAAGCTACTGACCTAGGAACTCTTCTGCATGTCACAAACCGGGAACCAAATGCTTGGGTGAGCTCATGAAAGGAATTTATGGATTCATCAAGGCCTCGTTTTTGGAATAAACAACCATTCTTTGGTTAAAATGGCTCACATGCTCAATAGGATTCGTTCACCCATTGTAAATGGTGAATGTTGGCTGATGAAAACGCTGGGAGAGTGTCGCCCCTTCAATTTTACGCGTGAAAGGCGACTTAGATATTTGGTCCAAGGCTTTACTCATAGCATCGTTTCCTACACCCCTAAGTGGAGGGCTCTTAAACTGCCGCTTGTCATGGAACTCCTCTTTATAAGAGAAAGATTCACTGGGTGGAGTTCGAGACCTCCGTTTGTAACTGATGTCTCTTTCATCACCAGAAGAAATGTCATTGTCCGAGGAAGCTCTCTTCCTTTTTGCATGGCGTAGCTCCCTTTGCAACTGGTCAATCTCCAACTCCATGGTCCTGTTGCCATTTACATAGGAGATACGACTATCACCTCATGACTGGCTCTTCTTATCACGTATTGTATGTATACTTCCTTCACGATCACCTCTTCGTTCGAGGTTGAGGGAAGGATCACTGTGTTGGGATGCTCTGGACTCTGCTGGTTGTTGGCTTGGTTCAGCCATCGTTAACTGGTGATTTCACTCCGGCTCAAGCTCTTCCTATAGATGGCGCCAATTGTAGGGTCAAGATTTGTAGCCCAAACCCAAAAGAGATACGATGTAAGCTTACTAAGCCTAATACAATGAATTTGTAAAGAGTGGGTAAAAGAACTAGACTGTTTGTGAACTCAACAACAGTTAATCAAGATTTTATTAAAAAAACAAGTACTAAAATGCTGGGAACTTGAGTAAATTTAGGTTCGAGGAGACAAATTACAGTTTGAATGGCTAAGGTCACTCTTGGAGTTACAGTAAATTTTTCTTCTTCTCCTTTTCCTCCTTTTTTCTGATCTCCCTCTTTTCGTGAGAGGTCTCTTCTATTTATATAGTTTTCTTTTAAATCATCTTCATCATACACTTGTTCTTCATCTAAGCATTCACTTGAGTACATGTCACATCAAGTATCTTCTTTAGTTCTCCATGAGTGGTGGCAGTTGTGATTGCACTGTTCAGGGGTCTTCTCCACATAAATGCGGCCATAAATGTTGCTGCAATGCATTAAATGCGGTGGTATCAGCTTTTTCTTTAGATATTTCTCCATTCTTATCATCTTTATCCGTGCATGAAGTTTATCTTTATCGTTGGAACTCCCTGGAAGTTCACCTAAACTGTCCAGGTATATGCTTGACCGATATTCTTCAAGTCCGAGGAGGATACCCTACTCGAACTATACTCCTCCTCCCTTTCATTACGTGATTCTCCATTATGGAGCCTTTCCCAATCCTTTACTCCTTCTCGGATATACTTATATATTTAAATGGGGCCTAAGGCCTAACGTATTCGTTTGAGCTTTTACCCCATGCACACACACACACATATATATATATATATATAAAAGAAAATCAAACATCTGTATTGTCCCTATAATACTCTTATATCTTCAACCTCATTTACAAGATAACTTTTGCTTCCTTAAAAGTCCGAACCTATTAAAATTAAAATTTCATTGTTTACAGGAAAAAGTACAGAATTTTTGGGGATAAATATTAATACTAGAAAAGATAAACCATCTACTAGTAGAGTAAAAGAACAATATACAGGAAGGGATGATTTTGAACAGACAATCAATAATTCAAAATGGAAGTTGACTTAGTTCTGACCTCGCATATGGTTGTTAGTAACAACTCATCTGCATTACTGGCAGCAAAGACACTAACCAACTTATAGGTGTGAAAATTTTAAAATATCGACGGCCTCAGCTAAGCCTACTACAACAAAGAACAAACTTGACTTGTTTCAAGGGTTGACTAAATAGTGCCGAAACCATCCCTACAAATTGGGGCGCCTGCGTAAGTTGGATTAGCTTTATTTTGGGGGTCATTAAAATCCCCGAAATAAACCTAGTTTTTACACTCTAGCACTAATTTTAGCTCCAAATTTA
This sequence comes from Quercus suber, assembly GCF_002906115.3. Classification (NCBI taxonomy): domain Eukaryota; kingdom Viridiplantae; phylum Streptophyta; class Magnoliopsida; order Fagales; family Fagaceae; genus Quercus; species Quercus suber. The sequence continues at coordinate 334,350 of NW_027069620.1, forward strand.
AACATTTTTCAAAGCATCCTATCACAACCTTTGACAGAAGATATCTCCAAATTTCCAACCCTTGAAATAAAGTCCAAAATTAAAATACACAAGGGAAAGCTCATTTTTGTTCATGCTCCACAATCAGAAAATTCTCTCAAAATCGGAGCTCATCTTAGAAAATTCTTTCAAAATCGATCTGAGCTCATCTCAGAAAACTCAAAGATCGGAGCTCATCTCATCTCTGATGGGTTGATTTGCGGTGGTCAGCTATCTCATCTCCGACGACAAGCGAACTGTTGATAGACTGAGCACTCTTCGCCACCCCGTTTTCCGATTACAGGTCTGTCTTTCTCTGTTTGTTTCCCGAGAAATTATGGAAATTACATAGCAGAACTATCCAAGCAATTTTTGGTATTCTCTCTCGTTTTCTCTCTCTCTCTCTCTCCGTCGGTAGATATTTCTCTTCCTCACCATTGGTATAATTTGGGGGTTAGGATTTGGATTACATGTCCTTTGGTATAATTTGGGGGCTAGGGTTTGGATTACATGTCCTTTGGAATCTGAAGTATGGGTTGGATCTAAGAGGCTTGAACATATTCCGATTTTTCTGTCTTTCAACTTCAATTACGGATAATCGCATTTGAATTTCTTTAGCAGAAATTTACATCTAAGCATATTTTCCTTGTTTATGTGATCAGATTCAATTTTTTTTTAGAAAATCCATAGAATTGTTTTTCGTTACTTCATACTCTGTTTCGAGTACTCCATGTAAAATTTGGTTCAAACAAATGGAAATTATTTCTCATTTAATTTTTTGCTAGATCTTTGAGATTTAAGATCGAGAAATTTAATGGTTGTGTTTTGCAATTTACACTGAATTCTATTTTGAACACAAGCACATTATAATTATTGGCATCTTTACCTTTCTTCTTTCGTTCCATGGGTATCACAAATGCGAATTTGATGCAAAAATCAATCTGAGCATTTTCAGCATAACATTAGTTCGTTATCAGAATTTGGCTTGATGATTATTATGAAATGGGTTGCTTATTTATCAAGTGTATTTCCTTAAATTTCTGTGAGCTTGTGGAGGAATTCTATTTTGTACCTTAACTGACTAAAGTTGTAGATGCTAAAGTTTCCTTGGAAATATTCCAGGCTGGTCAAGAATCCTTCAGATCTATTACGAGGTCCTATTACAGAGGGGCTGCTGGTGCATTGCTTGTCTATGATATAACCAGGTACTGTTTTCATTGAAATTTGATCATTCATTTGCTTATAGTCTTATACAGAAAAAATTAATTGTTTTAAGTTTGTTCTATAAGTGGGCTTTTCACACATACCCTGTGAATTTAATATATCTTATTGTACACCTTACCATCATTAGGAACTCATCATTGTGTGGTACCCTTATAACATTCCAGTAGTCATTTTTGATCTAGTGAATCATCAGAACTTTTACATTGCCATGGGATTATGGGAATGTTAGGTCCATGGGTCCCAGCTTTGGGTTGTGGAAATTGAGAGGGAGATTACTGATAGTGGAGGTTAGTGGTAAGGGGATGAAATTAGGGGGGTTTATTTGTTTTGGGTGGGTTCATCCACAGCGTGAATTGGGTTTATTTGTCTTTCAAAGTGATGGTTGGTATACTGCATTTCTGCTCACCCAATGAAATAGACCAATATAAACCTGCTGAATCTTTTGCTCTCTCTCACAGGCTGCAACTTTTGTAGGAAAATTGGTTTTGTTCCCAACACTTATTTTTGGCTTGATCATGCTTGTTGTGTTTCAGTTTAGCTTGTATCGAATCTGTTTGATGAAATGCTTGAGAGGAACTTGGTTTGAGAGAGAGAGAGAGTCCCACAGATAAAGTCTTCTCTAGATGTGATAATTTGGGAACTTTTTCCCATTCTTTTATTATATACTCCCTGGCTTGCAAAATTGTGGTAGATTTCATGTATAGCATTTCAGTTTGCCATAACCATAAGGCTCAAGTTTGTGGGTAAGTGTTGTGTCCTCCTTTTTTTATCTGTAATATAGATGGGTCTTGTGGGTGTGACTGCTGATACAGACCTCAGTGGTGAATGTACTAAGGGTAAACAAAGTTAGTAGCTCACCACTATTTCACATTTGTTTGACAACTGAGATCCTCCAGATCACTAGTTGCCTTTTAAAGACAAAATTGGAGATGTCCCAAAGTGTCCACCTTGTGCTTGGAACCCCCATAAGTTTGTTTAGGAGAGATTTAAAAACATTCAAGTATGAAACTTTTAAGCTGCTGATGGATTTTTTGGTAGAGCTTGTTGTAAGACATATCTAATGACTCTAATGAATTAATGTGTAGTTTATGCAATCAGGTTCTGCTTCTCCAGCTTTATCTACATTTTGATGCAAAATGGTGCTTTAAAATATGGTTTCTAGTACTTGGCTTTATTTGTAAATTTCTACATATAGCTAGTTGAAGAAATTGTGGATTTATGCTTATATATGTTTTCTGGTAGACTAATACAAGTAAAGAATAATGATAATACTACTATATTGGAAATTATTGCTACTACAACATAACACTCTACATAGGAAAGCTAAAAGCTTTAGATTGAGACGCTGTTGGGAATTCCCTTGAAAGTAAGTCCTTCTTCACTGGTAGGACAGAGCAAAGTGTATGGCATCTTCACTGGACCAACACGGTTCTTTAATTTCTCATCCTTGTTCCTCTTCATTATTCTATCCTCAACTTGGGTTAGACAGTGTGTTACTTTTAATCTAATACTTGTTTGGAGATTCCATGAATCTAGAGCGCTCATGTGCTTTGATAAAGGGGCAAGAGATCAAGATGAGATACAATATAGTATTTTTAATTTCTTATCCTTTTTTTTTTTTGTTTTTGGGGGGGTGGGGGGTGGGGGGGCGCACCATTGATCCCATTCTATCCACTATGTCATGCCTTGTACAGCTATCACTCTTTTGGCAGTTGACTAGATTCTATTATTTCTTCTTTTGCAGCTTACTTGGACCTGCTACAACTTCTATCAGTCAACACCAACAAAATTGGCCGGGGAGAATTATCTCTTTCATTCTGGGCAGGTTAACACAACTTAACCAATCTAAAGTTTTGTTTGAGATTGTTTTTGTTGTTGTTGTTGTTTACTATTATGAGTAAACAACAACAACAACAACAAATAGTATGATGCTTACTATTTGAGATGTAAGCAATGAAACTCTGTTGGGATGTTTACCAATGAAACTAGTATGATGCTTCAACTTTTGCTACATTGCATTGCAATATGCAGATGAGTTTAAATATAGTGATGGCTCATGTAGATATTTCTACGGAGCCCTTTTGTAACATATTTGAGATGTATAGAAACATAACTTAACAATAAAAAAATATTCAACCATAATTTATTAAGAATTGCTTGTGACTAAATAAATTAGTAATATTATTAATCTAGCATGTGGAGGGTCCACTTTGTGGTATAATAGTAAAAGCCTCAAGCTCTCAACTATCAAGTGCTGAAGTGCACATAATTGATTACAGGGAGTGGTCACTTCAACCGGCATTACTGAAAGGATAGCTCTGTATTCTGAATAACCCTCCCTTGACTCCACCTTGAAAACAATTAGAATTCCTGTTTTTTCATAGATCTGCGTTGCAGTTCTAATCTGTTCTAATTATGTTCGTAATCCTGCCTGTCCAAAGGGTTCTATTGCAGAAGGGTATTTGATAGATATATACTTTCATGTTATTGAGACTCGATTTAATCGAGTTGAATGAAATTGGGATGGAGATCATTTACAGCCATACGAAGGATTGCCCATTTTTTCTCCAATTGGTCATGCTTTAGGTGGGGAATATGTCTCACGTCAACTTAGTCAAGAAGAGTGGATGCAAGCACATTTATATGTCTTGAAAAACTGCGATGAAGTGCTCCCATATATTGAGTAAGTTTAAATGTAGTTAATATTAATTTCTCATAGAGTTAGCTTTCTTCTTAAACTTCTGAGTTGTTTACAATGTAATTGCATCTTGTGTTATCTAGGGAGCACAAGTACTTGATTCAACAAGCAAGTGTTAAGAATGTAGAGAATCGACATGAAAAACAGTTTCGAGAGTGGTTTGAATGTCACGTAAGTTCTATCTATATGGAAATTATTATAATTGTTCTATATGCTTAATTTGAGTCAATTATAATGATGTATTGATTTTGAACTTGTTTTGAATAGATTACTCAATTATATGATGAAAGGAAAGTGAGCAAGCAACTCTTTGATCTGGCTCGTGGACCATTAGAAGAAGCTGTATGTTATAATGGGTACATTGTTATGAGCAAATAAGGAAGACTGTTTAAGGCTATAATAATAATAAGAATAAATGTTATGAGCAAATAAGGAAGACTGTTTAAGGACGATTTAACAAACTTCTGACAGAGGTATTCTTTTAATGGTTGCTCTGTTATATAAAAATTGAAATGTTAAGTATCTTTTATTTTGACAGTAATCTGTGCATTAGTTTGGGTAACATTAGAAATAATGATTGCGTTATTCAATTACTATTATGTGCTTTTTTTTGTTCTTTTTGAAATTGTGGATATCTTGAATTTGATATTGTGGAAAGGTGTGTAGATATATTTGCTGGGAAATTAACGAACTTTTGGTATCATTCTCTTTTTCAGGAACTTGAGGGCACCCATAATGGCTAAAATGTTCAATTGTACTAGCTGATAACTTCTTGCTTTGGAGATGACGATGAAGAATAAAATGTATCAAAACTTTTAACTCTTGGAGGGATTTGGTCTTTGTACAAAGTGCGGTTGTTGATATCTTTTCTCTTAAACAGTAATTGACATATGGTAGTTTGTATGCGACCCTTAATCTGTTAATTTGTCGGTTTGAATTTAGAGATCAAAGAAAGTGTAATTGTAGCAATATATCACTTTTGCTATACATCAATATTATAGCATATCATCTCAACAATTGTGAATTTTTGTGTGTGTGAATATATATATATTGTGCATGATTGTGGGTTTTTTTTTTTTTTTTTTTAAAATAAAATAAAATCTTATTTTGAGGGTCAAGAGACCCTTTAAATAACTTTATTTATCAAGGGTTGTTGGGGGGGGTGTGTGTGGGGTGAGGATGGGGCTTGCACCATTGATCCCATTGTATCCACTATGTCATGCCTTGTACAGCTATCACTCTTTTGGCAGTTGACTAGATTCTATTATTTCTTCTTTTGCAGCTTCCTTGGACCTGCTACAACTTCTATCAGTTAACACCAACAAAATTGGCCGGGGAGAATTATTTCTTTCATTCTGGGCAGGTTAACACAACTTAACCAATCTAAAGTTTTGTTTGAGATTGTTTTTGTTGTTGACTATTTAGTTCTTATGGTATTCAAATGCGGTGGCGAGACTCTTAACAAATGTGTGTTGGTGTGTTATATGTTATTAGAATGGTGTGTTATATACCCTGTTGTCCTGAATTGAAAAAATCTTTATATTAATACATTTTCAGTAAAAGGGTTGCGTAACAAGCGCAGGTTTGAATGTCAGTTGGATGTTTACCAATGAAACTAGTATGATGCTTCAACTTTTGCTACATTGCATTGCAATATGCAGATGAGGAGTTTAAATATAGTGATGGCTCATGTAGATATTTCTACGGAGCCCTTTTGTAACATATTTGAGATGTATAGAAACATAACTTAACAATAAAAAATTCTTTTCTTTTGGGGTTTCTGTTGGGTGTGGGGTTGGAATATCCTTTTCCATGGAGTATTGGTATTCTTCTCTTCCAAGTTTTCTTCTTTTTGGTGAATGACGTTTCTTTAATCAGCATGTTCTATTTAGATATGCCTTTTTTGTTCTTTTTGAAATTGTGGGTATCTTAAATTTGATATTGTGGAAAGGTGTGTAGATATATTTGCAGGGAAATTAACAAACTTTTGGTATCATTCTCTCTTTTTTCAGAAACTTAAGGGCACCCATAATGGCTAAAATGTTCAATTATACTAGCTGATAACTTCATGCTTTGGAGATGATGATGAAAAATAAAATCAGCAGTTTGTATGCGGCTCCTAATCTATTAATTTGTAAGTTTGAGTTTAGAGATCAAAGAAAGTGTAATTGTAGCAATATACCACTTTTGCTATACACCAATATCATAGCATATCATCTCAACAATTGTGAATTTTTGTATGTGTATATATATATATATTGTGCTTGACTGTGGTTTTTTTTTTAAATAAAATAAAATCTTACTTTGAGAGTCAAGAGACCCCTTAAATAACATTCTTTATCAAGGTTGTAAATATAAATCTTTTAAACCTTGTTAAAAGGTTATTTAAGGGTCTCTTGACCCTCAAAATAAGATTAGAGCAATTGTTTTGAGGGTCATAAAGGCCTTCAAAATTTTCTTTTCATCGGTATATGTTTCGAAGGTTATCAATGGTCAATTGGACTCTTAAAATAACTTTTTTCAAGGTTTTTTAATACTTTCTTTTAAAGGTTTTGACTCTTGAAAAAAGTCAAATTTGTTGTAGATAGCATGATACACCTATATGCCTCTACGATGACTCATATGGACCCTTTTTTTTTATTTGCTGAATGACTCATATGGACCTTTATTCCTAGTTTTTATTCTTTTGTAATGAGCATTCGTCTTTTATCTCTGTATAGCATGATACACCTATATGCCGCTAGGATGACTCATATGGACCTTTATTCCTAGTTTTTATTCTTTTGGAATGAGCAACGCGTGAATGCTCATCGAAAGTAACGAAGTCATCATGTCCAGGGACATGGTTGGATTCTAAAGTTAGTATTAGTTTATTTGAGAACAATTTATTTAGTGTTTGTTTAGTTAGCTTAGTTTTTTGCCAATATATTTTGTTATTCAACTTATTTTTGCTATTATTCATGGGTTCTATTGTACTATTTCAACTAACTTTTACTTTTATTTACCGTACTTTCAACAAAAGGTTTTCAGTTTCAACAAAATAAGCGGATCCTAAATAAATCTTTAGTTGAAATTGAAAACTTTTTATTGAAAGTACTGTAAATAAAACTAAAAGTTAGCAAAAATAGTACAAGGAGAGTGTGAGGCTTATGAATAGTACCAAAAAGTGCAATAGGACTTATGAATAATACCAAAAATAAGCTAAATATTTAAAAAAGCTGCCCAATATATGCTTATAACATACGCAACCTAATATGCTTGAACACGGAAAAGATCAATGACCCTGCAACGTTATAGTTCCTAGTATGAGCAGGATTGGACGAGGAAAAAAGATTCTTTTCAAATGACTAATTACAAAATATTTTTCGAATGTGATGAATAAGACTAGCAACCAGTATTGGTGGAAAAGTAGTACCAATTGAACTTGCTAAGTTGTTGCGAATGTGAGGTGAGATTTGTTTATAATAATAACACATCTCTCTCCCCGACTGACAAGTTAACACTGAGAAAGTAAAAGATATTTCTAAGGAACTTCGTAGATCATCATTTCGGTCTTCCTCTCCCACGCCGCCCTAGTGGTTCTAATTATTCTTCTTCTTCATTGCTTTTTCGATATTTGTATTGATTCTTCAATGTTAAAGCTCTAAACTTTATCCAGCTTTTGGAATACTTTCATGAATTTTAATACGACTTTTCCACTCTTTTTGACTGCTTGATTAAGATTTAAGCCCACTAGGGCATTGTAATGAATGATTACAATGCGCTAGTGGGCTTAAATCTTTCTTCCCTTCAACAATCTATATATCCCACGCTTCTAGCGTAGAGGAATAGTGTAGAGGAATTGCCTTCAAGTATACATTAACAACATTTGGTGGTCTATACTGAGGGAAACGATCTTTAATCCACTTGATCACCTTAAGCATTCTTCAGGTAGATAACATGTACGTATGCATTCATTCTCATTTCTTTTGTTTCTCCTGATGTCATTCTTCTTTTATATTTTGATCGGCGAAAATTGTACGGTTCTTGCATATATCATCTCGATATTTTTACTTTTTTCTACGCAGACATCTAAACATAAAAGCATATGCAATATGCAAATCACAAGGTTGCTGTTTATTCCAGAATATTGAACCCTGTGCCTTCATCAATACTGTTGAAATAGGAATGGGAATGGAGGATTTTTATTTTTCTAGGATAGCCATAAAAAAAAATAAATAAATAAAATATAAATAAATAAATAAATAAACTATACCAAATCTAATAAAAGGAAAAAAAATCTGAATAATAATAGAATTTGAATATATTGATATCACTAAAAAACACACACACACACAATACATTAAGTTTTAATTTACAATTTCTTTTTACAAATTTTCATATTTTGAAATCATTACATGATAGCTTTATTATCAATGTTGTGAGTGCAAAGCCAAGGAGAATAGAGTTGTTGGCGTCACTGTGGAGAACTCACGGCGACAATATTTTTCTTTTAGTACCATTAATTTCTTAGGGGGGAAGGAGAAATTATGGATTATTTTTATGGAATGAGTTAAACAAGTTATGAATCTAAATAATTTATATATATATATATATATATATATTTTTTTTTTTTTTTTTTGAATGAGCTTTTTGTTAAATTTTTTGTTCATTTGTTGTTGTTTGAGTTATTTTTGCTTTTATTTGGGCTAATTTTTATCGTTGTTATTTTTTGTTTGTTTGTTTAATCAGTTGAGAATTATGTTTCGGCTCTGATTTTATCAAAGTGTGTAGACTTGCTGTCTTTTTATTATATGAAATTACTAAATTCTCAAAAAAAAAAAAAAAAAATATAGGAGCCATTTAGTAACGTTGTTTGTATTTTGTGAAAATACATGTAGGTGAAAAAGTGTGTAAAAATACGTATAATGTTATTTAAACACATGTATCAAACGGGCTCTATGTTTTGAGGGCCAAGATTATTTTTATAGTATTGCTATGGACAAAACAAAGTAAAGCCACCAAAATTTTCACAACATTCCCAAATTTGGACGATGCAATTAAAAATAATAATAAATTGGAGATAGTAGTGGGCCATGTATAAATCAAATATTGCGAAAGTTGACCACTTAATAATGAGAAATATACTATATATAAACAAATATAACAGATATAATATAAGAATATAAACTACATATATTTAGCATTAATAAAATATAAATAAAATAATATATATATATATAATAATTTTTTATACACTTCAACTCAATTGTATATGATCTATCAAAATGGAACAAAATAAAAAATAATTTACGATTGATATTGTACTAAATTTGGCTGCAAATCTACCTTTCATATATATAGATTTAAAAAAAAAAAAAAACTCATTATAATATCAAATTCTTTTTTATTTTGAAATATAATTTTGAAAATATTCTAAATTGAAATTTTGTTGTTTCATAGTTGCAATAGAAATTGAGTAAGCACAAATACAACAACTCTAAAACCATAGTTAGGTTTTGGTCCTTACTAGTTATATAATTTTCTGAAGTCCAAATGTCATATTAATTTTATGCCCATAATCGTGAATTACAATTTTCAACAATAGTTTTTCATGATTTGAAGTCTTACGAGTGATACTCTTTTTTCTTTTTCTTTTTCTTTTTTCCCAACAAACAAATATCATCAATTCTAGAAAAAATCATATGGTGGAGAGAAAGTAATAAGTTTATTTGAAAGTTATTATTCATCACTCACAATCGACTATGATAAGTTAGATAAAAATTGTGGGAAAAATTGTGTGGCAATAGATGACCTGCTGTATTAATATTGGTGTAGGTTTTAACATGAGATAGGATTTTTTTTGTTAGAAAAAGAGAAAAAATAATTATTCTCTGATGAGTTATTTCTTCAATTAACTTTCAAACAATGCTATTTTGACAAATTATTCTCTAAAGAATAATTTGTCTTACACCCTGATAAGAAAAAAAAATTTCCAAAAGTACAAACCATTATAATTATATGGTTTGTTCTTTTTGAAAAATAGAATTATCTCTTTGTGCTTGTGCTAATTTGGCTTATGTAAATTACTTGCACATAGATCTTGTCATGCATCACAAAATTTATATGTAATACTGAAATCTTCCTTTTCAGGTACACAAAAGCTAATTGATAAGTTGCAATGGCAACAAATGATCATGATGTCAATTCAAACAATGGTAAATGTTTTACTTTCCCACCGCTTAATAGTGTAGGCATTCAAAGAGTTCTTAACAAAATGCATATTTCTGGCTAAAATGTCACCAATAAAGTCAACAATCATTAATTTTTTTAAAGAATGCATTCTCAAATTAAGATCAATTTTCCATTCATACACAATTAAAATTTGATAGTTGGGGTAGGGAATTTGAATCTAGATATCTTTGTTAGAATATCAAAATTTGTTAATTGAACTACAAAACTCTTAACCATTAAAATAATAATCATATGTCTTGTTGTAAGTGTTTCATATTTTCATTACATATTTCACCAATTTTAACTTGTTATACATATTTTTTTTTTTCCTTCATAAAATAACTAAAGTTTATAATAGAAAAAAATATATATATATTATAGTTGAAGTATTAAATGAAACACTAAAAATTAGAATAAAGATTTTTATTCTATTGCACTGATTTTTACTAATTAGTTAGAAGAAATTCCTCTTACACTTGAAGCAGTTAGTACGGAGCGTGGGAAGCTTTATATAGCTGCGCTGAAAGGTGACTGGAAATCTATTGAGAGCATGCCACGCATTCAAAGACGTATTGGTATAGACGGAGAAACCACTCTTCATGTTGCTGCTGCAGCAAACCAGGAAAAGTTTGTGAAGAAATTATTGACGTGGATGGAAAACAACCTAGTGACAGCAGAAAATGAAGCTGAAAATGTGACCGTGACAGCTCAAAATAATTTTGGGACCACAGCCTTGAACTTTGCTGCTGCAGTTGGAAATGTGAAAATTGCCGAGGCGATGCTGAATGAAGATAAAGAGCTGCCAAACAAAGCTACTAGGGGAGATAATCCAACTAAACCCCTCTTTATGGCTGCTTTCGCAGGACACAGTGAAATGGTGAATCTTCTTTATCGCAGGACTAGTATGGATGAAAATGAAGCGGCTGAAATATTTATCACTTGTGTTAAGAATGACTTATATGGTAAACATAAGTATTATAATGTTTCCTACCTTTTTTTATCTTTTCTTTTTGGTCTTCACGGTTTATTTTTTCATGCTAGAATTGACTTGAAGTTCAAAACATAATCATGGTTTGATTTTTGTCATCTTCGCTTAATAGCTTAAATTTTTAGGTTTGATGCTCTAACATAATTTACTATGCCCTTTTTTTTTTTTTTTTGCTTGAAAATATAGTATCAAATAATTTGTAGTATTGTAATTTTTTTTTTCTTCATAATAGATTTCTATCTGATTGAGATCAAACATGCCTCTCTACTCTCTAATCTATAAACAAAAAGTTCAAACACCCAGCCGACACTTAAGGGTGCATTTGGGAGAATGGATTTTAAGGACGATGGAAAAAAAATAAAATAAAATAAAATTGATGAGATAAAACTTTTTAGAGAATGTTTGGTTAAAAGAGAGAGAGGAAAAAATGATGGTAAAGCCTAGGTGTTTTCTCCCCAAGTCCACCAAAAGGTTTTCTCTCCAAATGAGGAGAAAACTTGGTGGCGGATATTTGAGAGCTTAATGACAAAAATGCCCATGTGCAACTTGCACATAGGCTTCAAAATGTTGCATTTTTTTTTTCTTTTTCTTTTTTTCTTTTTTTACTTTTACTTTTTTTACTTTCCTAGGACGTTGCCTCTAATTTTTTTTTCCCCCTTTTTTCTTTCGATTCCTTGGGGCTATGGCGTGGTGCTTTGTTTTGTTTTTCTTCTTTTATTTTGTTTTTCTTTTTGTTTAACTAGACATGATTTTTTTTTTTTTTGGACATGATTTTTTTTTTTTAATAAATTTGGGTGATTGCTTTTTTTTTTTTTTTTTATATATATAAACCAAAACCAGAAGAGGGAGAACAACACCATTCCCCCTATTCAGGTAGACGAGGCCTAAACTCCCTAGTAATTTGGTATCTACTTACAAGAGTTTTTAACTTACTCGTGTCTAGAGTAGACGCTACCTCGAGGGCACAAACAGGTGACTTTCTGGATGATTAGCCTCAGCCCCAGAAGTCATCCTGTGTTGCATCTCTTGAAAATCCTTTAAAGGAAAACCAGGGACCCCAGATGAATAATGCTCGTCTGAGGAACTACTATCACTACTATAACTTGTACTACCCTCACTACTCTCATAACTACCACCACCACTCCCAGAGGACACGTCCTGATACTCGTCTATCTCTCTCTCTCTCTCTCTCTCTCTAGGCTACTACTAGACGCGGACATAATTAGAAGAATGAACAAAGACGAGAACCTAAGGATGAAGGGAAGAAGTACCTGACAAGACTAGAAGATGAGGACTGGATGAGGCTCTTGGACGAAATGGCAGAAAGGAAATTATCAAAAAAATAAAAGGTAAGAGAGAGAATGTACATATTTATAGGGCCTAAAGGTGGGTCAACGAAGCAACACGAACCAACCAAAAATTGACACGTGGCATTTTCCTTGAAAAATAAAAAGATACGACTAGCCAACCAATGAGATCATGACACATGGCGCAATCTAGAACAATAAAATTTACCCAAACACGTGGTACAACAATTGACCATAAAAATGTTGACGCATGCCAAAAACCAATAGTTATACTACAATGTTCTAGATGACCCTTAGACAAAGGGGCAACTGATGGTGAACTAAAAATCAGACCATCTCTAGTTTGTCCATAGAGTCATCTAGGACCAAGAAGGTTAACCCAACATAGGAAGGCCATCTACTGTGGGGAGGTCGTTTGTGGGTATGAAGGTCATCCATCAGGGAAGCAGCTGGACGACCTCTCAACACTTAGAAAATTTTTAGAATGGATTTACGTACAAAATCTTATGATTCGAACCATGTTCTACTATTTATAAGTATGATCAAAATCCTTATTCATCGCTATAACTTCCCACTAAATTCTTAACTTCTAATGGCGGTTGTAGAGGATAAGATTGAAGCTTCTAACTTCTATAGCAGTTGTGGAAGTTAAGTTTGAACCTTTTAACTTCCGTACACATTGAGGAAGTTATTAAACAAGTAACCACTCCAAATCTCACTATATAAGGACTCATCTACATCAAATGAAAGTAAGTCCACTGCTCTATAAGTTGGAATTCTTGAGTTCTAGAAGAAAAACTAACTTAAGCATTGGAGGGTTCTTGGCTAGTTACACTGATCACCTTTGATCTTGTATTTCTTTCTTTTTAGGCCTTCTAGACAACCATTAGCCCATTGAAGCCCAGAGCATTCAGCTTACTGATTTTCTTTGTAGCATAATGTTCCATATTCATTATTCTATACTTTATTTTTTTCACTTTAATAAAATATTTTTTATTATTATTTATTTGTTCTATTAATTTTTTCTTACTTTTCAAAGTACTGCTTTCCTTTATTTTAGTTATCAAAACATAAAAAATTAAAAAAAAAAATAAAAAGAATTTTGGTATCATTTTTCTACTTTAAGAAACAACTAGCAAGAGACCCTAATGTGATTGCATTAAGTCCCAAGCATTATAACGTTAATCACAATCATAAGTCTTGCTTTACATATGATTTGTTTTTCTTGTTTGTGATTTTCTACAACTGCTGCAGGAGACAGATAAGAGTAGATAAATTAGTTATGAATATTGTATGTTTTTAGACCCCTTAAACACAAACAGATTAACTTAGTTATTTAGCCAAGTGATTAACTTAGGTAAATTATTCAGTTCTAGGTTAACACAAGTAAATCATATCATTGCCACGGTGCAGAAAATAAAGAATACAATGATATAATAACCCAGGAAAAGCAAACCGGTAAAAAACTTAGGGAGGATTTAACCTAGCTATCCTTAAGGCAAAACAGATCCATTATGAATGAATTGAAGTTTACACAATAGCGACTTAGACCACTAACATCCTATTGTTTCCTCGAGTAGAAAACTTACTACCACAACCACGTGACAGCTCCGAGTCCACGGACTACTTCTACTTGAATTTCCAGCAAGTACAAGCACTCCCGCTTGTGTATCTTTAAGCTCTTGAATTTGCAATTGAATGATCACCAAGTTCTTGACATAATCTTGAATCTTGGAAACCCTAAGTGTATGTGAAGGCAACCATCTCTAGATCTCACAGAAGATTCATACACACAGCATAAAGAGCAACCTTTAAAGAGCTTTTGGGTATAAAACCCTAAATACAAAAGAGGCACAAGAGGCACTCTAATCTCTCTAAAAAACATATATAAAAAATGTTTTAGGGTTTCCTTTATATATAGGAGTGTTTTACTTGAAACCCAATACGTTTAAGTAGAGTTTGGGCTGAAGCTGGAATTCTGCAGAAAAATAAATTTGCACGTGGTTCGATCGATCGAGCCTTGCAGATTTAGTCCAATAAATTCTACAATCACTCAATTCCAATTTTACAAATAAACATACTTTGAGCAAGCCTAAACCTAGACTCTATGTTTTGATCAGGGTTTGCCAACATAATATAAATTGAAGTTCTAATACATTAGTTTCTAAATTCTTAGAACCTAACAAATATGTTAAAGAATGTTATAAGTGCATTGGTTTAGAAATTATTTTTAAAAATATTTTATGAGAAAATGAGAAAATTATTAATTTTGTTGACGGTTTTTTATATTTCTCATAAGAATTATATCAAAATTTTTTTAATATAGTTTATTATCAATTACCCTAAGAAAATCTATTAAAGGACACAAATTTCAAGCTCTCAAAATCAAATATTTCAACATGATCCAATCATTTTTGTTTTTTCATTTTGAATTTTTTTCTAAACCTTTGGATGTTATGAAGAGAGTCCCTACCAATCAAGCATGGTTTTAGTGAGAATCGGGTCAAAGTAACTAGTCACTATATATATATATATATATATTCTGAAACAAATGATGATAGAAATTGTGGGGTCTGCACTGATCGCCAGTGCCACAAAGTCCATACTATATGCCGGCATCCATTTTCGTTTTTTCTTTCTTTTGTTTGAAACAATCTCTAGTACTTTCCTGAGTCATCTACTTGTTCTATATATATATATATATATATATTATTCCATGACATATCATTTTCTTTCTAATAGACTTGTGTGGCTTACATATAAATGATAGTGTTTTGTCTCTGGTTAGATACCTGTCAATTTTTTCTCTCCTCTTGAGTGTGTAGTGTGTGTTTGTTTCTAAAAAAAGATATGTCAAACTTTTTTTCTTTCCCTTTTTAATGAAAGGAAACAAAATTATTAACCCACAAGGGGAAGAAAGAAAACAAAAGCAACAATAAAATTACCGTAAAACAATAGAGGAGGGCCCTACAAAGAGTAGGAGAGCACAACCTTTCATGTATATATGGACCCATCATTAATATCATTTTTAACTTCACCACTCACAATCTATCACTTTAGCAAGTTGTAGAAAAAAATTGTGTCTCTAAATTTATTCTTTTGACAAAAGTGGGAGGGCTATGCCCTAAATCAAAAGAACATGTGATTCATGTGAATGCAATGAATATATATCTCGCATGTAAAAAAAAAATGTTATATTATATATTGATGTTTCGTATTGGAAAATTCCATGATGAACGGTTTTAGACCCCTTAGAACAACCAGCTTGGTTAGCCTAGATTAATTAGCCAAGTTGTTACTTAGTCAAATTATGCAATACTAGGTTAAAGCAATCAAATAATCATATCAAAATAATAAAGCAACGGAATAATAAAAGACACAATGATATGATCACCCAGGNTTTTATTTATTTATTTGATCTATTAATTTTTTCTTACTTTTCAAAGTACCACTTTCCTTTATTTCAGTTATCAAAACATAAAAAATAAAAAATAAAAAGAATTTCAGTATCATTTTTCTACTTTAAGAAACAGCTAGCAAGAGACCCAATGTGATTGCATTAAGTCCCAAGAATGATAACTATTAAGTTGTGATCTTTCTCATAACATTAGTGTTGGCTTATTCCATGACAAAAAGTATTGTAATTGCATAAATTTATTTCCTTGTATTTTTGTGGAATTTATTTGTATTAGATTTAGTATTAAGTGGTGGAGATTTGATCAAGACAGCTAAAAGTCACATGAGGAGTACATGCTAGAAGTTGAAGAGTCAAGTGCCATTTGTGAAAGTTGAGGAGCCATGCGCTAGCTGTGCCAACTATTTTCACGACTCAGGTGACCCGCAAGTGACTAGTGAATTTCACTGGTTAGAGGATTTTTCAGTGTGATCTATTTGCCCATCACTTATACTATATATACTCTTATTACCCAAGTTGGGAAATTTAGACCCCGGTTGATAGAATTAACAAGTTTTAAACCCAAGTTAATTAGATTTATTGTGAATAAAACTTGTTAAAACAAACAAACATCAATATCATATCAAAATCATGCAGCAGAAAAATAAATAAGACAAGATATGATAACCCAGGAAAACCAATGAAACAAACTAGTTTCACAATAAAAAAACCTAGGGGGAAACCTTCCCGAAAAGCAATCCACTATAGTAAAGAAAAGTTTCAGATTTAGTACAAAACCTTTGTCCCTATACTCTACAATCCCCATAGATGAACTCACAGCAGAAACCTTCTACCGCTTCAGAACCTTTGAACTCTTCAATACATGAACGCCACCCTTTTAATGTTGCACAAATCCTAGTACGTGACTAACCAATTACGCGGATCCCAGTACGCGACTTAATCACCAACAAGAAGAAGATTGTTGGCTGCAAAGTTCTTCACTTTATCAACAATGAAGATCAAAAAGCACTTGGTTACAAAATCCTAAGGCGTAAAAGACGCAGTAGCTTCTTTCAGAGAGAATAAGGCATCAGTCACCTTTTTTATATGTTCTCCTTGTATTCTCTTATGTGACGGCCTCTAAAATAAGCCTTATATAGGTTTAGGATTGTGAGAAAAGAAACCCTACACAAATACATAAGCCTGGCCCAAAAATCAAATTTGAAAATTCTGATTTCCTTTATCTCGATAGATAGCAAGTGTTAAGCAGGTGTCGAGCTTTAAACTTTGACAAATACAGCTATCGAGGAGGTGTCGAGAAGCCATTGAGGAGACAGAAGCTTTCTCAATCGATCAACCAACTGTTGAGAAGTTATCGAGATTGCGATAATAATCAACTGAAGAGTTCGATAGATAGCCTAGTTGTCAGGAAGTGTCAAGTAGTTGTCAAACTATCTGTCTGCAGGTGTCGAGCTATCTGTCCAGCTTTAATGAACAACTATTCTTCACTTATTTCTTGGTCCAATCTTCATGGCTTTAATACTAGACTTGAACAACATATTTCTTGAAGTACACATCCTAGATCTACCTAATTACAAGTAAAGTGCGTTTTGTCAAAGGATTAGCCAACTACATAAATATTGACATATGTTCCTAACATGAATCACATATGTCTTAACAACCCACAGAAATGGTAAAGAGCCTATTAAGAGAAAACCCCTAAGAAGGGTTTCTACAACACACCAACCTTATTAGAGAGAAAGCTACTCATTCTTAGAAAGAAATCTTTGTAGTCTCTTCTCCTTTACTCTCCCATTGTTATACCCATTGAGAAGAGATTTATACCCAAACACTACCCACACCCATTCAAAGTATTGAGAGTATTTTTGGAGCTTAGGAAGCATTAGAAGATGCCAAGAATGGCGGATGCAATATGGAGCTTATTGTAGGATCTAGAAAGTTAGAAAAGATAAGGCTAAGCTTAACCTTGTTGGAGCAAGAATCTTGGAGAGCTTAGGTGCATCTAGTGGATTAGGCTTGGAGGGTCTATTGCTATTCATGTATCCCAACTAATTTTCTAGTGGATCATTTTATTGGTTGGAGGGTGGTGAAGAGGTTTTTCGCCGAGTTCTTCGGTGTTATCTTCATGTTTGCTTCTCTCTTCCCTAATCTATTCCTTTTAATTGCTACTGTTTTTGTAATTAATTATAGTTTATAGTGTTTTGCCTATTTGGTTATTGCTTATATTTATCATTCTACACATCAATTGTTTGAATATAAGCTTTATGTTGGTAATTTTGTATTTGGGGGTCTAAACAATCACTAGTGTTTTATACACCAAGTGAGCTTTCAATAATGTCAATCACAATCATAAATCTTGCTTTACATATGATTTTTTTTTTTTTTTTAGATTCAGATCTTTTAGATTTCCTAGGGTACTATACCAAATAGATTTTCTTAAATCTTAATCATTCTTTAATAATTTAATGGTCTAGATTTTGTCATGTCAGCATTCCACTAACAATACTCTTAAAATAATAAAATAATGTTGCAAATAAAACAATTAAAATTATTGCTAGTGGAATGCTGACATGGTAGAATCTAGACCCTTAAATCATAAAATGGTGATTAGGATTTAAGGAAATCTATTGGTAGAGTACTCTAGGAAATTTAGAAGATCTGAATCCTTTTTTCCCCCCTACTTGTGATTTTCTACAACTGCTGCAGGAGACATATAAGAGAAGATAAATTACTTACGGATATGTTAAAGAATGTTCTAAATGCATTGGTTTAGAAACATTTTATAAGAAAATTGAAAAAAAAAATTGTTAATTTTGTGACAACTTTTAATATTTTCCATAAAAATTGTACCAAAAATTTTATAATATAATTTATTAACAATTGTTTGAAACAATCTCCAGTACTTTTCCATTTTGGTTTTTTATTTCTTTTGTTTGAAACAATCACTAGTACTTTTCTGAGTCATCTACTTGTTCTATATAAATATTATTCCATGATATATCATTTTCTTTCTAATAGACTTGTGTGGCTTATATTTAAATGACAAAGTGTTTTTCCTCTAGTTAGATACTTGTCAATTTTTTCTCTCCCTCTTGAGTGTGTAGTGTGTGTTTGTTTCTAAAAAACGATATATGCCAAATTTTTTTACTTTCCCTTTTTAATGAGAGGAAACAAAATTATTAACCCACTACAGGAAGAAAGAAAACATAAGCAACAATAAATTATCGTAAAACAGCAAAGGAAGGCCCTCCAAAGACAATGGCAACTCCAAGAATTACGTCCAGAGTGTTCTATAAGAAGCATAAATTACACAATCTTATTTCCTTTTAGCCTTTGGGTAATTAGGTTTGATTTAATGTTATTAATTTCATTTCGTTCCGGCTGAAACGGCCAAAAAATACTGTGCCAGTACACAAACCAAAACAATAACCCACCCCTACTCCACTTCATAAGGAAAAAAATGAAAAGAAATGAAATGAACAAAGGTACCTATACAACTAAAAAAAAAAAAGTACTGAGAAATTTGAAACTCAAAACTTGAGAAGAGATACTGCCACACTGGAAATGGTAGAAGACACAAAAGTTACGAATAAGTAGGAAGGCAAAATGTAGATGTAGAAGTATAGATGAAAATGTAATAAAATTTACAGATAAAAGTTAACTGAAATAGTATAGTGGGTGCCATGAATAGTACTAAAAAGTTTAGTAAGGCCCATGAATAACAGCAAAAATAAAATAAATAGTAAAATAAGCTGGCTAAAAATAATTTATCCAAACACACACGAAGCATGCGTTTGGATTGAAATGAAAAATTAAAATTATTTTACTATTCAACTTATTTTTTTCTACTATTTATAAGCCTCACTGCACTTTTTGGTATTATTCATGGATTCCACTGTACTATTTCAACTAACTTTTTACTTTATCTATAGTATTTTCAGTAATAAGTTTTCAGTTTCAGTAAAATAAGTGGTATCCAAACTGACTCGAAGTGTAGAAATCAAGGAGACAGAAGACGTGTGTGGTTAAGAATAAACAAGAGAAAAAAATTAAAAATGAGAAGTAATATATGTCTAGTGAGGAAAAAGAGAAATGATATGTCCATAACATTTTCACAATATTTTTACAATAAATCCTAAGTAGCAGGCTGTTACTAGTTGTTATTGTTGGGGGCAAAAAAGTAATCTTAGTATTAGGTTTAAATTTGAACCAATAACAATTAACCACCTATGATTTGTTGTAAAAATGTTATAAAAATGTTATGGATGTAGCACTTCTTAAGGAAAAATAATAATAATAAATAATAAAATGTTGGAAATTGTGTTGTATTGGGCAATTTGCTTAGTCAAGGAATCAAGCTATTACCCAACCTTTAGTAGTTTTATTATAATTTTTTTTATAAAGATTTTAGTTTTTTTTTTGGGGGGGGGGGGGGGGGGGGGGGGGAATAATATGAACAAAAGAGGATGGTAGCAATCTGTATTCTGGGAGAAACCCTTGTATCCAATCTCTAAAGAAATAATAAGAACTTAAGCTCCCCAGAGCAAAGCCGAGGAGCATCATTGCGCATCTTAATTCATGTTCAGGTTATTGAGTCCACATGCAACCATGCATGGCCATTGCATCCCTTATTAGGGCCTAGTTCTTGAACCCGCTCTCTACAAATTCATTGTACTGGGCTAACTGGGCTTGAGTCCACTCTCTCAATAGCAGAAGTGCTCAAACCCGGTCCCTACAGAAACTATCATTCTAATTATTTTCTTTAAAAACATTTTTTCTTCCAAATTAATATCTCACGTGACTTGCATTCTTTTTCGTCTCAAAAATTAAGAAAAAATTAGTAGTAAATAAAAATATCCGAGTGTTCAAAAAAATTATAAAAACTAAGCATAACAAACATATACAACAAAACCTAAAACTTCTTAAACAACATTTTATTACTCATATCAGGTGTTTTATATTTTTACTTGATATAATGAGATTTCTTTAGCCACATTGATTTAATATAATTGTACTACGACCACTAAATAATTGTCATCTGTTACCTCAATAAATGATGAGTTTAAGTGGAGTTTTTATAAAATTTTTATAATCTATTGGTAATCTTTTTTTTTTTATAATTTTTTAATTTTTTATGAGATATTACAATCTTGTTTAAACTTTTTTAGGTTCCTTAAAATAAATTTGTTTTGTTTTGTTTTCTTCTTTTGAAGAGGGGTCAGTTTTTATATTTTTTTTGGGAGTTCAAATCATGGACCACTGACTAAACCTTCTCTTTTAGAAAGAAATTGGAAATACCTCTACTAGCCGAAATTAATCAGTCCGAATACAAGTTATAGAACTTAGAAGCATTTAGATTTAGATAGGAAACTTCAATGGACGCTCGAATGAAATTGCAAGTTGCAACGATTACAATGGGCAATTATGTTTGAGCCTTTATCAAGTACACTACTACTTATAGCATGTGCACAACGCCAAAGCATTAGATTAAAGTCCTATAAAACCCCATGTTCGGTTCCCCAAAAAAAAAAAGAAAAAAAAAACCCATATTCGACAATATACGCCCCACATGATATATACAGTTTTGGCCAAGTAGGTGGGTAAACATGAGTTAATTAATGGCCTGTTTGGAAGTTTAGAGAGGGAGGAGAGTAGAGGAGAGTAGAGGGGAGGAGAGTAGTCGGGAGGAGGGTAAAGGGGAATTATTATCCTCCACCTTGTTTAGATATTTTTAAAATTAGTAAGGGAGAAGGGAGTAATTAACCATTTCTCTTGTTTGGATGTTTTAAAAATTAGGATGGAAATGAGAGGAAATGATTTAAATAGACAAATTTACCCCTATTTGAAAATAAACTTGCAACACTGGTCTATGATTAATTTGTTAGATTAAATAATTATGACTAAAGCATGCAATATTTTTTTTTTGATAAATTTTTTTTTTCTGATATGAATTAAATAATCAACATTGGTCTATGATTAAATATTTTTTTTGCTTTTTTATTATACTAAAAAAAACCATCCTTAATTGATAATAATTAAAATAAGAAAAAAAAGTTTGGTTTGTTTGTTTACTGAAAAAATCAACAAAATATTGAATTTTGAGTGTTTCTTTCATTTATTATTATTATTTTTAATATTTTTTTATTTTGCTTAGTTCGTGAATTTAATTTTTTGAGGATTTGGAGAAGAATTGAGACCCAAAAAAACAAAAAGTTAGGGAGAGTGACTCTATGAATTAACTCAAAAAATAAGATCCTACTATGTAATTTAAATTCAAGTGTTTGCCCACTTACTATTCAGAAAAGAAAGTAACTCAAAATTCTCAAGAGAATATCCCTGCTAAATACTGAGCAATAGCACACAAATTTCAACCAAAACAAATGACAATAATTTCTCA
Organism: Quercus suber; assembly: GCF_002906115.3. Taxonomy (NCBI): domain Eukaryota; kingdom Viridiplantae; phylum Streptophyta; class Magnoliopsida; order Fagales; family Fagaceae; genus Quercus; species Quercus suber. The sequence goes on from NW_027069620.1 coordinate 356,610, forward strand.
AAAAAATGCAGAATTTCACACACTGAAACATTTTTATTCATGACCATTTTTATCCGTTTAGGAACCAATGCCACTTTGAATCATGACATGAGATACTGGAATTTGCCAAACATAGAACCCATTGAGAATGCCTTGTCCATCTAATTAATAAAGCAAAAAAAAAAAATATATATATATATATATTTAATAGAACAGGGTCTAAAACTTTCAATAAAAAATATCAAGATTCAAGTGGTCCAGCAATTAAGGCAAGTCTAGACCAGGCCAAAAAAGAGAGCCTAATCATTTTCAAACAAGATTAACCAGGGGCTAAAATTCCTATACAATAACAAGATAATTTAAACTAGCACCTATACTAGTAAACAATATTGAACAACCAGGGACATAACACAAGACCTAAGAAGTCAGCTTGTGAAGCCAACGACATTGTATCATGCCAAACAACTAAGATGTGAAAAGCATAAAAATGAATGTAAGTAGACAAAGTCTTCAAGCCACTGAAAAAAGGATAGTGTTACAATGAGCTATGACCATATTTGTAATTGCTAACAGACTTGTTTCAGAAAGCAAAACTAAAAATAAACACAAGCTGGTGTCAAAGAAAAATTAATCCCAAGAGTTTATAGTTCAATGATCAATTGAAAAGGTTTTTAGAAGCTGAAACTATTTTGGAACATTTACTTGTCTAACTGTTAGAGAAATTTAAGGATCAGACATCATTGTGAACAATAGCTCCTTGCGCTCCTCCACCGGATAGCCAATAAAAGCTTTCAACATATCTGGATTCTTAATAAGATAGAGATAAGCCCTCATTCGAGATCTAGAATCAATTCCTATCTCATCCAAGAGATGGAAAACGTCTTGCTCAGGAATGGGAAGACGTGCCAAGCTCCTCTCAAAAATTAAATTTCCTTCTCTCATTGCTAAAGCAACATCTTGAATTGCTCCCATAATTTGTTCCATGTCCTCATTTTTTGATGTTTTTCTCTTTTTGGCTTTTGAGGAGGCTTCACCCACATTATTTTCACCCACATTATCACAACTCTCCAAAGTAACTTCATTTTGAGCAACTAAATGATCAATATCTTCAATGTTCTCCATAGAGCCCTCTCCGGTTGAAGTAGCCCACCATTGCCTTATCTCTGATACAGTTTCAGATTGTTCTCCAGTTGCTCTATCTTTTCCTTAGGCCTCAACCAATTTGTCGTAGTTTGGAATTGGTTTGTTCTTAAGCTCTTTTGCTTTAGGTTTAGCCTGTTAAAAAATGACAACAAAATAAGGTCAGATAACAACTCTCATCATGCCCCATGTTGGACCCGTGACTAAACTCCATTCTTGAAAGGAAAATGGATATATAGGAAAGAACACCTGCTCTTTGAACTCAAGATTGAGAATGTTAGAGTTAGCCACAAAATGAAGTAGGGGGTTAGAGACCTTTATATGGAGATTTAGAGAACTTTATGTCAAAATAATACTTTAAGATACTCTAGATATTTTTATGTTATTATCTACTCTGGATGTGGACTTGTGTTTCAAAGTTGGTCAAAGGATGCTTTTCATGAAAATATATGCTCCTATGTGATTAGCAAGTAGCAACATTGAATATAATTGCTGCTGTGAGTCTCTGATTAGCAAGTAGCAACATTGAATATAGTAGCAACTCTATTTACCATATGATAGATAGAGTTGAGCACAGAAAACTGACGTCCATCCTTTTATGCATTTATCTATGCATGATTTAATCGTAGAAGTATTCAAGTTCATCTGATTTCATCCCCACATCACCATTAAAAAAAATTATAACCCCACAGACAAGAAAACACTCAAATTTATGCACCATAGTATTCTACTGAACAAGCTTGCATTTACGGTAAAACCCAGTTATAAACAACATATCATTGCAATGTGTAAGACATGACTAGATGCAAAATCTCATCAAAGCATACATCGGAATCCTTTGAATCATCGAAACAATCCAATTAATTCTCTCTATCTAAATATAAGTTCATGGTGCTATACCTATTGTAAACTGATATAACATGAAAAAGAAAACCATAGAATTCAATGAAAAAATATGAACTCCTAGAGTATAAGTGACAAACTTGGATTTGACTTTCCCAAACTTCCGGTTCAGCAATCCACATTTTGGTGATTGGACTACAAGCAAAACCATTCAATCCATTCTTAAACACATCATAGCAGTCTGACCAATTATACTCGATGGTTTTAATGCTATTTTTCACCTTTGCTTGTCTATTGGTTTTTCAAATTTTTCTTGCAATTCCTTCACAATATTGTCATAGGCATGTGTGGTGAAGACTGAACCATTTCTATTACCTAGATGATGTTGATGCACTCTTGCATCAATAAGCACATCATCCATAACAGCTGTCCAATATTCTCTATCTTTCTTTACCACATTGTCAATAGTCATTTTTTCTAACATATTTGAACCTATAAAATAATATTTTAGCAAATAAATATATTTAACAAAACCATCAGATTTAGCTTGTTGTCATGTGCCAGCCCATTGAATGAAAAAACTTAACAAACAAACTTGCAAAATTTAAGACAAGCTGTTTTGGAAATAGAAATAATTTAATTTTTATGTTTCAAAAGTAAAGAACTATCAACAAGAAATTGGGAGAGAAGGCAAAGCAAGACCTTTTTTGTAGGCAGTCCACTCCCACCCAAAGGTTGTATGCCCTTATGAAAAATGTATTCACTATCAACAACTCCTGCTTTCCAAGTGCGGTCCCCCTGTAAAATGCCATATTTACACATTATCCATGGTTGAAATAATAAAAGCTCATTTTACCAACACAACTAAGCAAAGAAAACTAAGTAGGCAAACGTAAGCAAGTCGAAAGCAAAAGGTTGCCAACGCAACTTAAAGGACAAAGACATAATGTAAAACAATAGAAAAAGAAAGATTACTTGCAAATTGCCACTGTCACAGTGAATGAAGTTTATTAAAATTATACTAAAAAAATTGGAACTTGTTGTGGTAGTGCTACTCTAACACAATACAGAGGAATAATTCATTTTGCATACTAAAGAGGAAAGTCTCACACAAACCTCACAAGAAGAAACACGTTCTCAAGTCACAATCAAAACTCATTCAATAGTTTATCCGAAGCAAATTAAATGTATTATATACAAAATGACAAGTCCATAAAAAGAAAATTAAATAATAAAACAATTCTATTGAGAATCAGCCCATTAAAAAAAAGACATAGTTCTAAATCCACTAGAAGCATTTGTCTACAATTATTAAATTTAGAATAACATCAAGTTGGATTGGATGTATAATCTCTCCACATATCAATTGCTATTGAGTTTCTTAAAATCTCTCCTTGGGCAGCATCATCATTATTTCTCTCTCTTTGCGCACCAAGCTATTCATGGGGTTCAAGATTGTTTAAAATTTCTTCGTCCACCTCATGAAGAATTCTATCATCGGATTTGCACCAATCAAGTAATTGTGGAAAATGCAACAAGCTAAAATTATTTTTTTCTGGGTTGGAACTCCTTAAGACGGCTCATTTGAGCTTGCTATTATAGGAAACCTCTTCTTGAAGACTCCAAATGCTCTTTCAATCACATTGCGTAAGGATGCATGTCGAAGGTTGAATAACTCTTTAGGATTTTGTGGTGGATTTCTTGAATACTCTTTTAAGTGATAACGAACTCCTCTATAAGGTGCAAGAAGTGTGCTCCTCAACATGAATCCAGCATCAACAAGGTAATATTTACCTATAGGAATGACATGCATCATTATGTTGTTATACACTAATGGCTAATTTTTTCTTTCTAACAAAATTACCTAAAACTTCTTAAACAACATTTTTTTTTATTACTCATTACAGGTGTTTTGTTTTTTAACTTGACAATGAGATTTCTTTAGCCGCAATACTTTGATATAATTGTACTATAACCACTATATAATTTTCATCTTTTATTTCAATAAATGATGAATTTAAGTGGAGTTTTTATAAAAAATTTCTAATCTATTGGTAATTTTTATTGTTTTTTATGAGATATTACAATCTTGTTTAAACTTTTTTGAGTTCCTTAAAAGTTTTTTTTTTTTTTTTTCTTTTTTTGAAGGGGGGTCAATTCATATTTTTTTGGGAGTTCAAATCATGGACCCCTGACCAAACCCTTCTTTTTTAGAAAGAAATTGGAAATACCACTGTTAGCAGAAATTAATCAGTCCGAATTCAAGTTAGAACTCAGAAGCAATTAGATTTAGATAGGAAAATCCAATGGACGCTTGAATGAACTAGCAAGTTGCAACGATTACAATGGACATTTATATATGTTTGAACCTTTATCAACTAAACTATAACATGTGCACAACGCCAAAGCATTAAAGAATTAAAAATTTTAGAAGTCCTATAAAACCCCATATTCCACAATATTAATATATGATCCCACATACGGTTTTGGCCAAGCAGGCTGGTAAACATAAGTCAAGTTGTAAGATCAATGTCACGTGCACAAAGGCACAAAGGAAAATGATCAGTTATCTTGTGGACAAAGGCAGAAAGGAAAATGATCGATTATACTATGTGGACAAAGCCACAAAGGTAAACGATCTATTATACTACGTGGATGGACAAAGGCACAAAGGTAAATGATCTATTATTCTATGTGGACAAAGGCACAAAGGAAAATGATCTATTATAGTACTATGTGGACAAAGGCACAAAGGAAAATGATCGATATGGTATGTGAACAAAAGCACAAAGGAAAATGATCGATTATATTATGTGGACAAAGGCACAAAGGAAAATGATCGATATGGTATGTGGACAAAAGCACAAAGGAAAATGATTGATTATAGTATGTGTGCAAAGGCATAAAGGAAAGTGATCTAATATATTATGTGGAAAAAGGCAGAGAGAAAAATGATCGATTATACTATGTGGAAAAAGTGACAAAGGCTCAAAGGTAAATGATCTATATATTATCTTATGTGGACAAAGGCACAAAGGAAAAGGACCAGTCTTCTGTGCACAGCGCCTACAAAGTCAACAACACATGCAAGTTACACCAAAATTCCTATAAAGCCTGTCACAAAAATCTCTATGTTATCTCTCACCATCATTTCCTTTTTGCTCCAATAAGCTATCTCAAGCCCTTTTCCTTGTTCTCTTCCTCCGCTAATTCCTTCGAACGGGTGAGTGGTGATAATATAGTTATAACTATCTTTGTATTTTACAATTTCTGATTTTTCTTTTTTGGTTCTAGTATTCGTATAGAATTAATTTCATCTTGTTATTTATTACAGGAAAGAAATGTCGTTGCTTTTGGACCTCAAACTTGGTGCTCAAATACTTGGCCTAGTCATCCCCGTCATCACACTCGTTCTCACACTTCGCAGGCTTACAACAAACGGCACTCACACTGCTACCCAAACGCTTCCTGGGGACAACCTTGCCGACAGCAATGGCGTTACCGGCAGCAGCCCAGACGCTATCCAACTTGTAACCCTGAACGTCAACCCTCTCTGAATCTTCACCATTACTATATATGTAGGCTTCATCTTCACATTGTTAATTTAAAGCTTGTTTCTGGAGAAAATCATGTTCACACATAAAGTTGAAACAGATTAGGGGAGTCCATGGTATGCTTCTGTTGGTTAGTTTGATTACGTAAAATAAATTGTCTGTGTTATTAGTTTTGCAGTTTTCTGCTTCTGCTTCTTCTGTAATGTCTTGCTTTCTATCTTCTTTTTCTTTGGCTGAAACTGTATTGTGTTGATCTGTTATGCTTTGTAACGCTCTGTTTGATTGAATAATAAACATGGTGTGATTTTACTCCAAAGCTTCCAATTGGTCTGTATTTCTCATTCGTTTTCGTGCAACTCTTGCGTCGATTTTATTGTACTACTAAAACAACTTAGATAGGTGTTGTTTTTTAGGTTTTTTTTTTTTTTTTTTAAGATTTAGCTATGTGGCTACTTAACTAAAAAATAAACCTTTATCCTATGAGAAAAAATTCACATGACAGAATTTTAAAAAGAGAACTTAGAAAACAGTACCTAAAGTCTTACTCTTGCTACGACAACAGCTGAGCTTTTCTTAATGCATTTTTTTTTTCATTAATAGAATAAAGTGTGTATATGAGACATGCCGTTTGGGAAACTGTTTTTTCAAGTTGGGCCAGGCGAAAATATTCCGTTTGGGCCTCACAAGATAAAGATGTGAATTTTGATGGCAATCCATAATGTATATATGTTATTTAAAATAAGTTATATAATTTAATTTATTTTATTTTATTTTTGAAATCAAGTTATATAATTTATTTAAAAAGTTATATAACTAAACTTACATATAAATGATTTTTATAATTGTCACATAATAGATTTAAGTAAAATAGCTCCAAATGTATTTGAAATCAAGCTCTTTTTTTGGGTAGCACATAAAAATTCCATCAGCTGCTAGTAAATAAAATTTCCAAAGCCAAGAAGTAATTTTATTTGAGTCCAACAAATAAGGAAGAAGAAAGACAAAAATGCAACATTTTTCGAAAATTTTCAAAGAATGAAACAACGCATCCTAACTCCTAAGATTAACGCACCTAAAATTTAACTAAATGACTTGTCGTTTTTAGAATGCAATTTAGATAACAAATCTGTCAAATCGTTTGGTGTTCGTCGTCAACCTTGACCCATTTTACTGATTGAATATGGGCTGACTCGCCAACTAGATTCGACAAAGAAAAAGAACGAGCCCACCGGACTACATGCCAGTCTTTTTGGGCCCAAAACGACTCATTTTCACTAAAAAAAGGCCGCAAAATCTTGTTTCAAGTCTGATTTTTGTGATTCAAAAGTTGTTTTGAAACTCAGTATGAGAAGAACGATTTTATAACACCTCAATACCATTATTATACTTTCAAAATCACCCAAGTTTACTTGAAATGTTGAAGGTCCTTTGGTCCGAGTTTCTGTTCTTTCTTCCCTTTTTTTTTTTGTTACTTTTTTTGGGTCTTAATCTTTGTAAAGCTTATAAATGAGCCCAATATTAAGGGGCCTATTCTTCTCGGTTCATGCTCAATTAGGCATATTTCAACTATGAATCGAGTTTTCAACATGTTAAGCAGTTTAAGCCTAAGAAATGCTCTATGATACAATATTTTGTCAAATTTTACTTTACTACCCTCCTCTAGGGTTGTTAATGTTCGACCTAACTCGTGAACACGACACGAACCTGACATGGGTTTTTGCAGGTTAGGGTTGGGCCTTAGTGGGTTTGGGTCATAAACTGGTTGACCCAAAAGCAACACGATAAGAAACGGGTCATAAGAGGGTCAATCCGCATGATCCGCAATAAACATCTTTAACACACTAATTTATTTGTGTCAACCTAAAATGACCCATTTAACACAACTTATTTAACTTGTATCACAAACAAATAGTCTTTTTTTTTTTTAATTTGTCAAATACCTTTTATATCCAACATATATTTTAAACTTAAAATGAAAAGTGAGTAATTACAAAAAACTTACAAGTATAATTGGAAATTAGAAATTTACAAATTTTATGTACCCTAATATAATTAGAAATTGAACCATATTATTTTGAATGTAGGTTGAAGACTTGCACTACATTTGGGATGTAAAAAATATTTATTTCTAGATGGATATTATATTTAATATTAAGAAGGTTGAAATGGGTTGTGTCACATTCTTGTCAATCCAACACGACCTGTTTCTTAAGCGTGTTAAGTGGGTTGAGTCAGGTTAACCCGCCTCATTAACAGGTTGAATTAGAGTTGAAGGATCATGACATGATTATTAAATGGGTTGGATTAGAGTTGAGTTATTTAGTCGAATACATTTACCTCGACACGACACGAACCTGACACGTTAATCCAAATTGACACCCTACCCTCCTCCCACCCTCTCTCCTCCCTCAATCCAAATGCATCCTAAGACATGCTAAAAATAGTTGCAAACTTGAGATGGAATTCATTGAGTTTGGCTGAAAATTGCAAACTAGTACGCTCTATCCAAAAAAAAACCAATTAGTAAGATAACGATTTTAATGAACTATAAGGAAATAAATTTTGGAAAAATGGGTTAGAACATTCACATCAAAACTTTTAAAATATATAAGCTTTTAACAATTCAAAAAGTCACTCTATCTATTTTAACAACTTACATTATAATACACCCAAAATCAAAGATTCTATTTTAACATACAACACATTAAAATAATATAAACAACACAATAAAATAATATATTCAATATAGTATACAACAGTCGCAACCAACACAAACCACCATTGCCATAGCCATGACCAACCACAACAACCACTGCTACAGCCACGAAAACCATAGCACAACCATAGCCATCGAAAGCACCACCCACAACAACAACCCCAACCACCACAATCCCAACAAATTTCAACCCACTACATCCAAAACAAAATGACCACCCAAAACCACCTCACCGCCACCCACAACCTCTGAAAAATCGGAATCCCTACCACCCAAAACCACCATCACTAGCACCCACAACCCCTGTAAATCGGAATTCCCACCACCCAAAACCACATCACAAGTCACAAACCCACGCCACAGCTTCGCCGAGATGAACCACATCAAGTCAGCAATAATCCTTGGACCAGTCTGGTTTGAGCTCTACAGTCTTCATAGCATCGGTCAAGGCCTCAAAGTACTTGTTGAGAGAAGCATCAGTAGCAGATCAGTTAGAGTAAAGGACATGGTTGGTCGAAGTGAGATCAATCGCTCTAGAGAAGTGGCGTATGGTAGTAGGGAAATTGTCGATGGAGAACGCCACCTTTGGCTCTAGCTTCTTCATCCATAAGAAAGAGAGATGAAAGATTAGAGTTTTGAGGATGAAAGAGGAGTTGGAGCTGGAGCCACCATGTGAGATGAGGGAGTTGTAATAGAGGCGTGCGCAAGAGAGAGAGAGAGAGAGAACGAAATTAATAAATAAAAAATGTAGCAAGTTGCTATAATTTTTTAAGTTTGGCACTACTGATAAAGAATGTATTTTGGTTCCAATCAAAAAAGAAAAAAGAAAAAAAAAGAATGTATTTTGGTGGTTGAGGGGGGTTTTTTTAAAAAAATAACTATAAATTTCAAACTATATTATTAGTTAGGCAAGGTTTGAAACATATTTGGTTTATAGCAATTCGACTTTTCTGGAGTCGATTTCGCCCTTTGAAAATTCACTAGGAAATCGAGTTTCTAAAACTCGATTTCCAAAATCAAGTCTCTAACACTCGATTTCCTAGTGGATTTTCAAAGGGCAAAATCGACTCCAAAAAAGTCGAATTGCTATAAACCAAATATGTTTCAAACCTTACCTAACTAATAATATAGTTTGAGAGATTTGGTTATTTTTTAATAAAATCCTGGTTGAGGTGTTAAAATAGTTTTGAGATTTTAAGAGTCAATTTTTCATTCACTCTTAGCATTTATAGTAGAGGTGTTAAAATGGCTTTTAGCTATTTTAACACTATTTTAACACCTCTACTGTAAATGCTCTTAGTAGTGAGTGAGGAATTTTTAACTATTTTAACACCTTTACTGTAAATATTCTTAAGAGTGAATGAGAAATTGACTCCTAAAGTACCTGATTAAATATAATTTAATTGGAATCCATGATTCTCATATAGAATGTACTTGGACTTTTATAAATATATATATATATATATATATCTATCTATGGGTTTGGGTCCATGTGGGTTGTCCCAATATTAAATAATTATTTATTATTATTTTTAAATATATGTTTATTGTGCAGTAGTTTTCAATTTTTATCAAATAGAGTTTCTATTCAAATGGCACAATATAAATAAAGAGAACCATCATTCATGAATATTAGTTTTTCATATACATGAGTTTTCTAGAATATAAATATATTTTTAGCATGAGAGAGAGAGAGAGAGAGAGAGAGAGAGAGAGAGAGAGAGTTCAGTTCTTAGTACACAGACATTATAGTGCTTCTTCTACGTGCTATCATTGTATTCTAGGATGCAGATTGTTAACAATATAAAAAGAGAGAGAATGACTGAATAGTCTGTATAATATTATATGTGTGTATCAATATACAAAAGAGAGCCTTTATATAGGCTAGGTATGTGTGCAGTACAAGTAATAGAAGTATAGTACAAGTAATATACTAGGCTAAGCCCAATGGGCTAATCTATACACTAACATTCCCCCTCAAACTCGAGGTGGCAAGGAGGAAGCCAACTGGAGTTTGGATATAAGATCTCGAAGACGACCAGGTGGGTGAGACTTGGTGAAGATATCAGCAGGCTGGTCAGCAGACGAGATGGAGAACAACTTGAGATTGCCTTTCTTGAGATGCTGGCGAGTAATGTGGCAGTCGATCTCAATGTGCTTGGTGCGTTCGTGGAAGACATCATTATGAGCAATGTAGATAGCACTACGATTGTCACAATAAAGAGGAGTAGCAGTGGGCTGTGGAGCATCCATGTCAGCCAAGAGCCAGCGAAGCCAGACAAGCTCGCAGGTGGTGTCGGCAAGGGCACGATACTCAGCCTCAGTACTGGAACGGGAAACAACATCCTGCTTTTTGCTACGCCATGAGACAAGAGAAGTACCCAACAGGAAACAGAAACCTGTGATAGAGCATCGATCAGTCGGATCACCGGCCCAGTCCGCATCTGAATAAGCATGAAGCTCAAGAGAAGACCGAGAGGAGTAGTGTAGACCATGATAAAGTGTACCCTTGACATATCGGAGAATCCGAAGAACAGCAGCATAGTGGACAGAACGAGGGGCATCCATGAATTTACTAACCATACCCACGGCATGTGAAATATCTGGACGAGTAACAGTGAGATAGATCAGACTACCAACCAACTGACGATAGCGAGTAGCATCAGATATAGGTTCACCATCCAAGGGTGTGAGCTTGGCATTGTATTCCAAAGGAGTGGAAACAGTCTTGTTGTCAGTGATACCGGCTTTGGAGAGAAGATCAGAAGCATATTTAGCTTGGGAAAGATAGTATCCATCAGAGGATGAGGTAACCTCAAGCCCAAGAAAATAGCTGAGAGTGCCCAAATCTTTCATCTCAAAATGCTGACTAAGGAAGTGCTGGAGAGAGCGGATACCTGCAGAATCATCTCCAGTAATAATCATATCATCAACATAGAGAAGAATAAGAGTGATACCAGCAGAGGATCTTCGGACGAAGAGAGCAGTGTCATGAGGACTCGAAGTGAAACCCTGCTGAGCAACAACTGAGCTGAACTTTTCAAACCAAGCTCGAGGAGCCTGCTTGAGGCCATAAAGAGCACGGCGAAGGCGACAAACTTGACTGCCTGAATGTGGATAGCCAGGGGGTGGTTGCATGTACACTTCTTCTTGAAGGTCTCCATTGAGGAAAGCATTCTTCACATCCATTTGATAAAGAGGCCAACGGCGAACAGCAGCCACAGCAATGAGACATCTGACAGATGTAAGGCGAGCAACAGGAGCAAATGTTTCCTCATAGTCAATGCCATACTCTTGGGTAAAGCCCTTGGCAACTAGGCGAGCCTTGTATCGTTCAACAGATCCATCAGCCTTGGTCTTGATCTTGTAAACCCACCTACAACCTACTACAGACTGACCAGGAGGCAAATCAACCATATCCCAAGTGTGATTTTTATGAAGGGCATCTAGTTCATCATTCATAGCTTGCTGCCAAAGAGGGTCAGTATGGGCCTCACGATAGGTGTGAGGTTCATAGAGGGTGGCAAGGGCAAAAGAGCAATGATAATCAGAGAGATAAGGGGGAGGAATGCTTACCCGAGTGGAACGACGAAGTTCAGGACCATCAGGAGACTCAGGAGAGGGTGGTGCCACAGGATCCAAGACAGGCAGGTCATATGCCGGGGACAGAACCGGAGATGAGTCGTCTGGAGAGGCAGCCGATGTTGAAGAATCCTCCACAAGTTCAGGATAGAGAGGGAGGAAAAGATCAGTAAAAATGGGAGACTCAGAGGAAGAGGATGTAGGAAACTGCTGAAGACTCGTAAAAGGACGATGTTCCCAAAACTCAACATGACGGGAGACACGAAGACGATGAGAAATGGGATCATAGCAGCGAAACCCCTTTTGAGATACACCATAACCAAGGAAACAACAGAGACGAGCACGAGGTTGGAGCTTTGTTCGTTCATGAGGAGGAAGAGAGACAAAGCAAGCACAACCAAAAACCCGAAGAGAGGAGTAGTCAGGGGTTTGACCATAGAGAAGCTCAAATGGTGATTTGTTGTGTGTAGTTGGTGAAGGGATACGATTAATGGTGTATACAGCAGTGAGTGCAGCCTCACCCCAAAAGCGCTCAGGAAGAGAGGCAGAAATGAGAAGGGTGCGGACAACATCAAGAATGTGACGATGTTTTCGTTCTGCACGACCATTTTGTTGAGAGGTGTAAGGACAAGACCGCTGAGTAAGTGTACCATGATTGTCTAAAAAGGATAGGAAAGATTTATCATTATATTCTTGAGCATTATCTGATCGAAAAACTTTGACGGTGCGATTGAACTGTGTTTGAATCATTTTATGAAATGTTTGGTAAATAGACACAAGTTCAGACCTATGATGAAGCAGATAAATCCAAGTATATCGAGAAAAATCATCCACAAATATGACAAAATATCTAGATCCCCCCTCAGTAGGAACAGGTGCAGGACCCCAAATATCAGAATGTATAAGATCAAAGGGTGCAGAAGAAAATGAGTCACTATTATTAAAGGGCAATTTTGTTTGTTTGCCAAAATGACAGGAAGTACAATCAAATTTTTGAAACTGAACTGAACCTAAATGACCTTGAGAAGCTAACAACTGAAGACGAGATAAGGATGGATGACCAAGACGAGCATGCCATAGATCAGGTGAGGAGGTGGTAGTGGTAGCAGCTGCAGAAACAACTTGTGAAGGAATCTTCAAGTCATGAACCTCAAACATGCGACCAACCTTACGGCCTGTCCCAAGCACTTGACCTGTCCGGGGATCCTGCACATCCACACCATGATTAGTAAAGAGAAGATCTACGCCTAATTCACAAAGTTGACCAACAGAAAGCAAATTGAGGGATAACTTTGGGATATGAAAAGTGTCACTAAGGGATAAACAAGGAGAAGAGATTGTTCCTTTATGACTAACAGGCATAGGAGTTCCATCAGCAGTGTAAATGGTGATTGGATGTTCTAAGGGTGCCTTATCAGAAAATTGGGATTCATCAGGAGTCATATGGTTACAACATGCAGTATCAAAAAACCAAGGTTGTTTACCTGAGGTGACAGAAAGGGCAGTGGAAGTGCGGGATAAAACCTGTTGAACAACTGCCTCAATATCAGCCGTAGTAAGTGAGGAAGTCAAAGATGGACCTGTAGGAACCGATGGATCTGAAGGACATACAGCAGCTGCCCGAGGAAGAGAAGCTTTATTCTGCTCTTGCACAAATTTCTGCAGTTTGCGACAAACTGAGATGTCATGGCCTTTAGCACGGCAAAACTCACAGCGAGTACCTTTGGAAGACTGAGAGGTGGGACGCCCAGAGTTTATCCGTGGAGGAGCAGTGAATGCAGCAATGGGAGGCTGTGGAGATGGTGTAGCCAAGACATGATCAGATGATGACATGTGATAAGCAGGCCGACGGTTTTCCTCAGAGATGAGCTCCTTCACTGCAGCATCAAGAGAAGGAGTAGGAAACCGGCTAAGCAGAGAAGCCCTAGTAGGCTCAAAATCCTCACGCAAACCCATCATGAAGTGCATAAATTTACGGCGATCCCGATATTTGGCAAAGAGCTCAATGTCCTTAGAACACACTAGTGGAGGATCTGCAGCAGAGAGTTGTTCCCACATAGTAGAAGTCTGAGAATAAAAATCAGAAATGGACTGACCTGTCTCTTGTCGCATTTGATAAAGTTTTGATTCAATATGGAACTCTAAGCTTGAATCATTAGTACAATTATAGCGATCGGCTAAAAACTTCCAAGCAGCCTCAGCAGTCTCAAGACGAGGAAGAAGATTATGAATGGAGGGAATAGAGGTATTAATAAACCAAGACAAGATCTTACTCTGAATACTCTCCCATTCCTCTAGGCGATCTTCATAATCATCTGTTGTAACAGTAGTCGTGGAAGACTCTTCAGCAGCTATGACTTTGGACTTAGGGTTTGGTACTGGCTTAGGAATTGAACCAGTCACATATCTCCACAGTTTACGACCCTTGAGAAAAACAGTCATATTCTGAGACCATGCATGATAGCTAGTAGGACCATCCAACATAATGGTGATAGGACGTATGATGTCGCGTTCACTTTGTTGAGCCATAATGAAGAAAATGACCAAAAACTGAGATTTAGAGACCTCAAATGCAGAAACGGAGCCCAAAATCGGAATCTACGCGAAAAACTGAGCAAGACAGGTCCTGTTGAAAAATTTTGACCTTGGTCAAAGTCAACGGTCAAAGTCAACGGTCAACGGTCAACGGTCAACGGCTGATGCTAACGTGAAATGCTGACGTGGACGCTGACGTGGATGATGACGTGGCTGAGTGACGTCACCCTAGGGCTGACGTGGCAGTCCGTGAAACGGAGCAGGGCGCGTGAGGCGCGTGGCCGGCGCGTGAGGCGCGTGGACGGCGATTGGACGGCGCGTGAAGCGCGTGTAAGGGAGAGACGGCGCGTGGAGGCGCGTGCTCGTGAGGCAGAAACTTCTGGCGGCGCGTGGGGGCGCGTGGAAGGCTATTTCTGGTAGATTTTTGTTGGGTTTTGCTCGGGACTGTCAGATCTGTCAATGTATGCCTTTACTTTGGCGGTTTGATCAACAAACTGACGAAATCCGAGTGTTCTAGGTTTGTGGGCGTGACGGCGGTGACTCGCTTCCGACAGTGACTACCGGATGAAGGCGAGGGCAGCGGAAGAACGCCGGAGATGTCCACAGGAACCAAAAAATCAGAGAACCTGGCTCTGATACCATGTTAACAATATAAAAAGAGAGAGAATGACTGAATAGTCTGTATAATATTATATGTGTGTATCAATATACAAAAGAGAGCCTTTATATAAGCTAGGTATGTGTGCAGTACAAGTAATAGAAGTATAGTACAAGTAATATACTAGGCTAAGCCCAATGGGCTAATCTATACACTAACACAGATGTTCATGAGTCTTAAATCATCACTGATGAATAGTGTAAAGAGCAAAATATGTCTTAAGGAATTTGTGTCAAACACAAGCCTTGATCAATTTTGCATCTTTCATTCTTCACACATCTGGCTTGTAAGTTATTTAATTAATTTACAGGTTTTATTTTTTTATTATAGATTTCTATTTATTGTTTTTGTCAATTGAATCTGTATGCGTTCTTGTTTATGATTAGATATGTACCTATATTGCTCCTGTTTACGTAATCATTAAAAAATGATAATTCTCTGCAATATACCAAATTAATAACAAATTTCTAAATGAACTATAATTTGATAAATTTTTGGTAGGCTCATTATTTACAAGGAAGATTTGTGTAACTAAAACATTAAGGTTCACTCACGAGATTGGAATGAAGAGTTATTTGAGAATTGAGATGGACTTTGCACAAATCTTAGGGTTATATAAGATAAGGGGAGAGACGTGTCCAACATGGCAAACTAGTCGAGGAAGCTTAGTCACATTTAGTCCAATTTTTCAAAATGGGCTTTAAGAGAAATAGTTAGTCAATTGGACGCATTATTATCTCCCTCATTTAGATCCCTGATATCCTTATCAAGGCTCATTTTATGGGGAAATGTCTTTAAGCCCACATAAGATTATTGGGTTGGCTCTAATATCATTTGTAATGAGTAAAGGAAAAATATTAGTCACATTTGCGCTATATCCTAAATAGACTAGTCTTATCACAATTGAGGCTCCTTATAATTGTTAATAAAACTCAAATTAACTTAGTTTATGCCCGATGTGAAACTAAACTCACATCCACATGACATATACTCAATAAATTTTCAATCAATTTGAGTCATCACAATCTCCTCCACTTAAATCTCTGACATTCTTGTCAGGACCTACTTTGTGGAATAGTATATTTGAGACACAAGATTACTGAGTTAGCTCTAATACCATTCATAACAACCTGAAGAAAGTGTCAATCACATGTACATTTACACCCCAAAAGGACTAGTCAACTAGAACCTACCAAATATAAAAGGAGGCCATAGAATAGAAGAAGACTTATATTATAAGTTTCAAAAAAGGCTTATTACCTTAGCATAGAATATTTCATGCTGATCAAAACGCTATCATCTTTCCTATATATATATATCATAAGCAAACCCCAGCCCTTATTAACAAAGGAGCCCTAATGCTTTCCCATTTATCATCCTTATTAGTACTTTAATTCTTGTATGTCATAATCAATCCCCATTTTCCTGTATGTCATATTTCTCTTAAGGCCTATTCGGATTGAGGGGGGAAGGAAGAGCAGAGTAGAATCAGCTGAATATAAGTTAATTTTGGACCAAATGTACTCTACTCCTCTTCCCTCCTCCTCAATCCAAACAGATCATTAGTAAAATCCTAGTTCTTATTATTACTTTCCCGTATGTCATATTAATCAAACCCCTACCTTCATTATTGTCCCATATGTCATAATCAAACCCCACTCAATTTCCTTTACGATAGTATTAATCAAATCTCTTTTTTGCTAAAGTATTAATCAAATCTCAGTCCTTATTACTTTTTCATATGTCATAATCAAACCCCGGCCAAGGTCATATAAGGCGCGATCCAATAGAGGTTCCCTCATCAAAAGCCCCATACATGATTATCGACCTAAGCTATCGTGCCCAAATCCTTTCCATATTCTCTGCCTCCGCTTCCTTTTATTGATATACAAATCACCAAATAAATTATAAAAGGGTTGTCTTTGGACATGTTTGCCTTGTCCATTTTAACCATCTTTCCCTTGTCTAAATGTTGTACAATAGACTCAACAGAGTACTTTCCAAAATGCCAGATTTGGGTCATTGGACATGTAAGTTCGTAAAAGTTAGAGCACTTGCATCAATGAGTGTATAATAGAAAAATTGTATAAAATTTATACATTTCTAGACAAAAATGATTCACATCAATGAATATATAATTATGTAAATTTACAAGTTTGTAAATTTAGACTGACACTATTTATTTTGCATTTTATCTTTTATTTTTTCTTTACGTACCCTAAAGATAAGGGTCCGTTTGGTTGGAAAGATAAAAAAGTAGGAGAATAGAAAACTGGGAGATAATGGAAAATAGAAAGGATAGAAGAAATTTTAATTTCTCTCGATTGTGTTTGATTGGGAGATAGAAAAGTGGAAGAACGGAAAATGTAATTTGTTTAAATTACTCACATGCCCCTACTAGATTAAGAAATTATAAATTATATTTTTATTAAGAAATTGTGTATGGGGGGCATTTCATTAAGACAGTAAAGAAAAGTAGAAAACAAAGAAGGAAAAGACAAAAAAAAAAAAAAAAAATTTGTGAGTAAAAGAACATTGCAATGAGGGATATTTTTGTCAAAATTACTAGTCCAATTTTGAGTTTTTTACTTATTTTGGAGAGATTGCATTTTGGTGGGCTTAGCAAGAAAATGCGTGATCCCCACCAAATTTTTTTTTATCCTTGGCAGATAACAACAAATGATATTTTCTCTCATTTCTTTTCGACCTTTCCTATTCCATTTCTAACCAAACATAGCCTAAAAGAAGAGAATGGATGGAAGCTTATATGTGAGTAGTGTTGTAGATTAGAAAAAAGAGAAACAATAAAAAATATATATATAAAAAAAAAAAGAAAAAAAAGAAAAAAGAAAAATTTGTCTCGACAACAACTGTNAATAAAAATCATTATAGTTTATACAAAGAGCAATGACCATACCATCGCGGTTATCATCGTCGACTTCTTCGCCATAATATGCATCTTCATCTTCAACAATGCTCCTGTGATCTTCCTGCACATGGTGCTTTGGTTTTGTGAGTAATATAGCTTATAGAAAGTTAAGAACACCCATGTGGGTCTGTGTAAAAATCAAAGAAATTTGCATAAGTAATAGTGGGTTTTTGACGAACCTTGGCTGAAGATTTGTGCTTTTTGTTGGGTCGGCCTTTTTCACCTGGAATCATGAATTCAAACCAAAAATTAAAAATAAAAATCAATAACTTTTTTTTTTTCCCATTAATTTCTATTTAGACAACAAATTTTATACTAGGATTTTCATGAAAGTACCGTGTCCCATGACTGACTGTTCTGTCTGATGTAGTTTGAGGAAGCGAGATTAGATTTATAGTGCAGTACAGTTACAGAGGAACCGCCTCAGATTTTCGGATTGTGGAATCGGTGCTCGCCTTTTGTAGTTCAAACTTTTATTTATAACCGAAGGCCCGAACCCATCAAGCTTCAGAAATAACGAACAGGGCCTACTATTGAGCCCATCACGGCCTACGTTGAGAGTCAATTTATTGACCAGCAATACCCGGGTCATATCCATCAAGCACAAGGTGGTCAACCAACCGGTTCTCTAAACCGGCTTAGACGACCGTTTATTTCACTGTAAAACATTTTTCAAAATACATTTTCAATAAAATGTTTTAAGGTGTTTGGTGTGATACAGCTAATTCAGTTTATTTGAGGTTTTAAAAATTGTGTATAAAAGTTTTAAAAAATAAAAAGCTAGCTTATAAGTGAGTCTCAATGTAAAAGTTTCAAGCACAAATCATAAAAACTTATGGCTCAATCATTGGAGTTGTCAATGCCGAAGGTCTAGCGACTAGATTGCTAGGACTAACAACTCGCTCAACCAAACTACGGCAACTCTAGTAACTAGACAAGTGGGTTAGGTGACTGAGCGCCGACATTGACCACTAGACTAGGGCTACGGCGACAAGAGGGTCAGCAATAGTTGTTTGATCAACAACATAGACACCAAAAGGTGGTCGAGAGACGATATATGTTTTTGTAAAATGTTTTATAAAATAAAGGTAAACCGTTTTACTATATTTTATAAAAATAAGGGGTTGTTTGATATAGGAGTTTAAATACATGTTTTCAGTTTTTAAATAATATTATATATATTTTTATATACTTTTTTTACCCACATATATTTTCAAAAAATACAAACAATATTACTAGAATACTCCCTTATTTTGGAGTTTTAATGAAGAAAATAAAAAATTTATTCATTTATTTGGGAGTTTAAGTGGGAGAGAATGGAATAGGTAGGAGGGAACACTCATTCCTCTCTAATCTCTGTTCCCTTAAAATCTCAAATTTTCATTCCTCCCGAAATTGGGAGGAATAGGAGGGAATGAAATTAGATTTAATGATTTTTTTACTAAAATTCTCAAAATACCCCTATATATTCAACTCTTTATTTTAAAATAGGGGTCTAATAGTAATATTGTCATAAAATGATTCCATTCTATTTTCTTCATGCTGCTCCCAAACAAGATTACTTACATTCTATTCATTTTCATTATTTTATTTTAAAACATCCAATCAAAAGTACTTAATTTCAGTTAATTTTATTCTTTTCTCTTACTTAAATACATTCTATTTGATTCCATGGGTCATTCTACCGTACCCCCCAAAAAAAGGGGGGTACGGTACCCACCTATATCCAAGCCGTTAATTTTTTATGGTTTTGATCTTATCCATTGATGCAATTTTAAAGGTTTTTGGTTACCGGTTAAACAGGTTTTATATATAAACAAAAAACTAAAACATTCATTCCTGTCTCACGTTTGCTTCTCTACCTCTCTTCTTCCTTTGCTTATTGCTCTGACCCTCAAATCGTTGATTCCTCTGTCTGCATCTCTAAACAAAACCCTCAAATCGTTGATACCTCTGTCTGCATCTCTAAACAAAACCCTCAAATCTCTAAACAAAACCCTCAAATCGTTGATACCACATCTGCGGCGCAACCCACAAACAGTCAGAGCCTGGCGCACCCACAAACAATCAGAGCCCGGCGCACCCACAACCTCAAATCGGAGGCGCTTCTTCTCATCCAATCCACTCGTCGGCGCCCAACTCAGCGGCGCTTCATCTCTTCCCAGACGACTCAGCGGCGCTTCTCCTCTTCCATTCTAAATCGACGGCGCCACCCACAATCTTCGGGTTCTCTCTTTACATATGATTAATGCTGATATGGGTTTATGTTATTTCTCTAAACTTTGTGGGTTTATGATATTATTGTTTTGTTTGAGTTTCGGTTCTTGTATATTTGACAAATTAATCTTTACAAATTGATTGCCTAGATCACTACTGCCATGTGAAACGAAATTGTAATAAGGTTGCCAATGCTTTGGCAAAGAAATCTCGGTTGGGCTAGAATTAGAACGTGACTCCTACGTTCTATAATTTTTGTTGTATTTTTGTGTTAAAAAAAATATCCCAATAGACATTCCCCTTGAGAATTCTTCTATCTTTTATAAATTTTAATATCAAAGCCCTCTGTTCTGCATCAATTCTTTTCTTTTAAATAAGTGCATTTGGCAACTAAAACTTACATTATTGAAAGAGGGAGTACATGGGAGTCATTCTCTAAGCCAATTCAAGAAGATCAAACAAAAATAGGATGAATTTGTTATTGATGCCACCTCTGTTTGATTCCTTGCTCAACTTTCTCATTCCTTGGCCCTGCTTATTTGGATATTTGTTGATGCCTTTTTTTTTAAATTTAATTTTTTATATTATTTTAAAACTACACTATCAGCTGTTAAATCTCATTTTATTACGTTTTTTTTTTTTTCAAATTTTAAATTTTAAATTTTAATTTTTTTAAAGTTGAAAAATCATTTCAATGCTTTTTCCTCTACTTGATGAAAAAGCTACTACTAAGCCAAGGCCTAGGGGTGTTGAATACCGCATAGATTTTGATGATTTAGCAGGTTTTGCATAGTTTGATGCTTTGGCTAAAACAAGTGCATTGTAGTGAACATCAACTAGTTTATAGCTACAATTAGATTCAAAACAAGTTTGTGGGGAGTAAAATTAGCAGTTGTCAATTTTTGAGAATATTTTTTCACTTATTATCTCCATTTTTTTTTTTTGGTATAAAAGGAATTCATCCATAACCTGGTTCTTGTGCCAGGCATGCTTATGTTATCATAGTGGATTGTTGTTGTATGTGTAAGCAAGCTGGGGAGTCTATGATTACTTATTCTTAAATTGTTTTGTGGATAGAGATCCGTAGTCTTTCATTTTATGCCTCTTTGGGGTGCAGTGGGGTATGCCAAAGAGGGTGTAGATTTGTTGGCATATTGGAAGGGGCAGTTTTCTAGGCAGAAAAATGGTGATATTTGGAATGCAATCCCTCTGTGTCATGTGGATTATTTGGAAGGAACAAAATAACTGGACATTTCTAGGGGTGTCCCACTGGCCCATACCTTGAGGGTTTCCTCATCATTGAAAAAAAAAAAAGAGTTTTTGGTTCTTGTGAGACACTTACCTTATTTGTTGAGGGGCTTAATTTAGGCATTGCTAGGAAATGTTTTCAACTTCTCATCATGTGCTTTGTATTTTTCCATGCAAGTCCCTTTTTTTGCACAAACTTGGCGAGAAATTACATAGTGTGCTGGTGCAGCATTGTGCATGATTTGAAGATAGTATTCTACAATTCAATTTTGTCATCTAGGTTGTCTTTCGAATTAGATGTCTAACCTGGCACAGGAAATTAGGACAATGAACAATGATCTGTCAGTTTTAACTTTTAAGTTATAAGTTATTCTTCAGTTTAGCACTTAATCTTCTTTTTAAATGTTCTGCAGATACCAGGTCTTCGCCAGCCATTCCAGCCTCAACCTTGAATCTGATGTTGGAAAATCAAATGATGACAACCTCCTGCACGATGAGCAACCTTTTCCATGACTTCGGCCTTTTCTCGGTTATTGCTTCTTTTTCTTTGTGGGTGTTAGGGGGAGGGGGTGTTTTCTTGGGGCAGAGGTAGTTAATGGAGAGTCAGAAATAATGATAAGCAGACAATGTTGGTTGTTTATTTTCTGAGATTTGCCAAAGCTTTAGTAAATATTTCCAGCTGTTTTCTTTACAATAAATTATATATAAAAATCCAGATTGGTTTGCAATTTTTTAATTAGATCATTTAAAGTTCTAAACTTATGAAATCATTGCAATTTCAAGTTTTTGTTTCCTCCTACCATCTTTGTTATCATGGACAGAAGAAAGCATAGAAAAACTATTGATAAAATTTTGTCTATGGTTATCCATAAGTTAATTTGACAACCATTTAACTTAGAGCATAAAGAGAGAAAATTGTCTAAACCTATCCAAATAGAGATAAAAAAAATTTCCCCAAGAACGAGTTTTGCTCGCCCCAACCATATCACCCACTTCGCCGAATATATACATATAAGGCAAAGTTTTCATCATCTAGAACGTAGGGTCTTTTGGAAAAAGGGCATGATACCAAGAAGCACCCAACCCCATGTTCATTCTTTCCATCACTTTCAGTTCCAACATTTTCAGTTCAAGGGAAATGACATCAGAAACTTAATCCTTAAGCACAGACGAACATTATCAAGAATCAAAATAAATTTATCATGCCCAACAGTGTATTCGGGAAATATTCATGAAAAGCTAACTGAAATGAATGTTACGTTTGCCAATTACAGCTACCTCTTCCTTGGGACGCAATGACTAGGCAAAGCTCAACAAACAAAAGAGCATTGCAGACCTAAATGGTCTAATTTATTGGTAAAAAGTAGTGCTTTTATTCGCACCCTGTGAATCTCCAACAACTGCAAAATGGAATTGGGGAACTAAAAGTCTGGGAGTATTTAGGATGCAGTAGTTTGCTTCAAATATGAAATGAGGTCAGCCCGTTCCTGTGGCTTCTTCAGCCCGGGGAATACCATCTTAGTCCCAGGAATGTACTGCACAAACAAAAACAAAAAACAAAAGAATTAGGCCATGTTTGGTTTATTAAAGTTGCAACAAAACACTTCAATGTACTAACACCAAAAGAATTTATCACACACAAATGCATATACTTGCACCAATGAAAAACCGCTCTCTAAAACATGCAAGGCGATATTCCCAAAGTAAGATAAACTATCTTCATATTACTCTCTCTATTGCATACACACACATGCAAGGTGATCGTTGCATTTTCTAACATTATGGCAGTGTCTTTTATATTGAGTTGATTCATACCTTTTTGGGGTTCAGCAAGTAATCATACAATGTCTTTTCCTCCCAATTCACAGCCATGTTCTTGTTAGCAGCTGAATAGGAGTACCTGAAGTTGTACCAGACTGCCTTCCGAACAATCCATTCAGATTGGGACCTGAAAACTTAGAACAGTTTTATACACAACTCCAAAACTTTCAAGAGAGTAGCGATCACAACAGCTTTCAAAAAGAAGTAAGCACAAAAAATTCTAAAGCATATTTACAAAACTTATTAATAAACTAACAAGTGCATCTGCACGAAGTTATATCCATAAGACACGTTACTTTTCTCAGAGCATTCATCGAAAGAAAGAAAAAGCCAAAGATAGTTTGTTTTTTGTACAATTTAAATCAGTGCCCAACCTAGTAATGAGATCCTTGAAATAGCAAAATATTGTGAATTTTAACGAACTTGAAACATGTTCTCCGCAACACCCATCACAACGTCCAATAATGCAATGTCCAACAATCTTAGCTCGGACAAGAAATTTCTCATTAAACAACAAATCAGAGAACAACTTAAAAATCCAAATAACATACAAAATAGCCTCTCACTGTCTTTTTTTTTTTTTTTGAAAAGCCTCTCACTCTCTCTGTCTTGCCTTAGCCTTAGGTTTTCTTTTCTTTTTTTTCTTTTGTTTTTCCGTTTGGACTTCGGAGATTGGAGTCTTCGGTTCGGACTGCCGGGTTTACATTTTTTTTTTTTTTTTTTTGAAACGCTGGGTTTACATTTTTGGACTAAAGCCTTTTTTTTTTTTTTTTTTTTTTTTTTTTTTTTTTTTTTTACATGTGGGCTGGCCGGCTGGGTTACAATTTCAGAGGGGCCCAAGTCTTTTTTCTTTTTTTTTTTTTTGAAAATTAACCTACTTGAATTTTTTTTTTTTTTTTTTTTTTACATGTGGGCTGGCCGGCTGGGTTACAATTTCAGAGGGGCCCAAGTCTTTTTTTTTTTTTTTTTTTTTGAAAATTAACCTACTTGAATTTTTTTTTTTTTTTTTTTTTTTTACATGTGGGCTGGCCGGCTGGGTTAGGGGCCCAAGTCTTTTTTTTTTTTTTTTTTTTGAAAATTAACCTACTTAATTTTTTTTTTTTTTTACATGTGAGCTGGCCGGCTGGGTTACAATTTCAGAGGGGGCTCAAGTCTTTTTTTTTTTTTTTTTTGAAAATTAACCTACTTAAATTTTTTTTTTACATGTGGGCTAGCCGGTTGGGTTACAATTTCAGAGGGGGCCCAAGCTTTTTGTAAAGGGGACCCAAGTCTTTTTTTTTTTTTTTGGAAAATTAACATACTTAAAAAAAAAAAAAATTGGGCTAGAGGGGCTTGGGCTCCACCTCTGTCTGTCCCTGGCCCAGGGAAACCAAAAGGAAAACCAAAACAAAACAAGATTAATAACAATTCAGCAATACAAAAGCCAATAAGCAAAAACCCCCATATGGAAAACTAAAGAATAAGGATGAGTCGTACTGAGATTTTTAGCAACGAGAAACGATGGAGACTTCGAACAAAAGGGCAAAGAAAGAGAGGAAAATCGGTTTCTTGAGCGTAGGATCTTGTGGGCTTTTCAACTTATGGACCGAAAATAAAATTGCAGGCGTGAAGGATTTGAACCAGAGTTGCTTGGCAAAAAATATACCAACTTGCCACCATGTTGATTAGAACAAAGTATAGAGATGAAAATTGACCTTTTATAATTATGTTCAAATTACACGTTCCAATATTTTATAGGAACAAATACCAAATAGCTTTAGAATGACAAGTTTGTATAAATTTTGCGAAACCCAAAGAGAGAGAGAGAGAGAGAGAGAGAGAGAGAGAGAGAGAGCGTTTTGTGGCACCGATAAGTCTTTAACAACAAAAACATTTCATTGTTATTAGGGCTCTCTCAGACTTAGCTAGTGGAGGCTATGATGACTCAAATGAGGCTCATACTTATTATTGTGGTCGATATGCTAAACTCTCAATGACAAAATTATTTGGATAATTTTTTTTAAAATGACTGGGTTGTTCGTTTTTGGTAAAATCGGTCAATTGTGCTTAATTGTTTTTAGCTTTTCTATTGGTAATTTTTGTTATTATGGAAATTTTTTGGGATGTTTATTTTGCTTTTGATGGGTCTAAATATAATAATAATTTTATGAAACAAAACTGCATAGACACTTTAATTGGAGTAGTTATACTCGTGTCGGATACAGTCATTTAACACTTCCGCACACGTGGATCTAATGAATATGTCTAAAAAATATAAAACCTGGTGTAGTAGCCTTGATTGATGACTATTTCATACTGGAATTGTAGCTTCATTCAAGTGTTTACTAAAAATTTTAAAATTGTCAACAATCTTTGTATTGGATTTTTTGCATAACTTGCTAATTGTATAGTCACCCTATTTCCAACCTTAGACACCACAATAAACCCACAACTATGATTTAGTTGTAGATGTTGCATAAGAACAATTAGAGAGCACACAAGGTTACCAAAATACCTCTGAAACCTAAAAAATGGCCAAAATAACCCTAAAGCCTAAAAAATAACCAAAATACCCCCGAAACCTAGAAAATGACTAAAATACCCCCAAAATCTAAAAAATGGCCAAAATAACCCTAAAACCTAAAAATGATCAAAATAACTTAGAAACCTAAAAATAACCAAAATAATCCTGGAACCTAAAAATGACCAAAATCACACTGAAGTCTAAAAATTGACAAAAATAATCCCGAAACCTAAAAATGACCAAAATACCCCCTAAACCTAAAAAGTGACCAACATACCCTTGAAACCTAAAAATGACCAAAATACCCTCAAACCTCTAAAGTGATGAAAACACCCATAAACCTTTGAAATGACCCAAATAAACCCAAAACCTCTAAAATGGCGACAAACAACGTGAAACTTCTAAAATTATCAAAAATACCCTGAAACTTCTAAAACGACCAAAATACCTCTAAACCTATAAAACGACAAAAATACCCCTAAAAATATCTAAAATGACCAACATACAACTAATCCCGTAAGATGAACAAAATACACCTAAAGCCTCTAAAATTACCAAAATAGGAGTTTGGGGTATCTTAATCATTTTTTAAGTTTAGGGGGTATTTTGGTCATTTTTTTATGTTTACGGAGTATTTTGGTAATTTTTTAGTTTTACGGGGGATTTTGGTAATTTTTTAGGTTTAGGGAGTATTTTTATCGACTTACAAGTTTAAGGGGCTTTTTTGTCATTTTATAGGTTTCGAGGTATTTTGGTCATTTTATAAGTTTCGAGAATATTTTGGTCATTTTAACGTTTAGGGGTTATTTTGGTTGTATTTAGGTTTCAGGTGTATTTTGGTCATTTTTAGGTTTCTGGGGGTATTTCAGTTAATTTTTAGGTTTTGAAGGTATATTGATCATTTTTTAGGTTTAGGGGGTATTTTGGTCATTTTTAGGTTTAAGGGCTATTTTGGTCATTTTTAGGTTTCGTGGTTATTTTGGCAATTTTTTTAGGTTTCAGAGGTATTTTAGTAATTTTTTAGGTTTTGGAGGTATTTTTGACATTTTTTGGGTTTAAGGGGTATTTTGGTCATTTTTAGGTCTCGGGGTATTTTGGTATTTTTTTGGGTTTCAGTGGTATTTTGGTCCTTTTTTTTTCTTTTTTTTTTTTTTTTGTGTTTTGGAAGTATTTTGGTCATTTTTAGGTTTCAAGAGTATTTTGGTCATTTTTTGGGTTCCAGGGGTATTTTGGTCATTTCGTAGGTTTCGATATTATTTTGGTAATTTATAGGTTTTAGGGGTATTTTGGTTATTTTTTTTTGTTTCAGGGGTATTTTGGTCATTTTTTACATTTCGGGGGTATTTTGATCATTTTTAGGTTTCGAGGGTATTTTGGTCATTTTTTGGGCTTTGGGGGTATTTTGTTCATTTTTTGGATTTCAAGGGTATTTTGCTCATTTTTAGGTTTTGGGGATATTTTAGTCATTTTTCTGGATTCTAGGGGTATTTTGGTCATTTTTGAAGATTTTAGAGTACTTTGGTCATTTACACTTAAAGGACATTTTGGTAATTTTGATAATTGGGTAATTGGGTGGGTTAGGGTTTATCCATAATAATTGGGTTGGGTTGAGTTTGGGTTAAAAACAATTAGTTAAATGAGTTTTAATAGGTAAATGAGTTTTATATACCTAACTCAATTATGTCCACCCAAACCCACTCATTTGACACTCTTAACTGCACAATGTGAGGATGGAACAGTCAAGTATGAGAAAAAAATAAGGGAACCACCTAAAGTGACAAAAGAACTATCATATGTGATATTAAAATCGCACAATGTGAGAATGGAACCGTCAAGTGTGAGAAAAATGTAAGGGAATCACCCAATGTGACAGAAGAACTGTCATATGTGATGTTGGAATCGCACAATGTGAGGATGAAACCGTCAAATGTGAGGAAAAAAAAGTAAGGGAACCACCAAATGTGAGAAAATAACTGTCACATATGATGTTAAAACTGCACAATGTGCAGATGGAACTGTCAAATGTAAGAAAAAAGTAAGGAATCTGTCAAATGTGAGAAAAGAATTGTCACATGTAATG
Source organism: Quercus suber (assembly GCF_002906115.3). NCBI lineage: Eukaryota > Viridiplantae > Streptophyta > Magnoliopsida > Fagales > Fagaceae > Quercus > Quercus suber. Next base: position 384,415 of record NW_027069620.1, read on the forward strand.
TTGGAACTACACAATTTGAGAATGGAACCGTCAAGTGTGAGAAAAAAAGTAAGAGAACCATCCAATGTGAGAAAAGAACTGTCATATGTGATATTGGAACCGCACAATATAAGGATGGAACCGTCAGATGTGAGAAAAACAAGTAAGAGAACCACCAAATGTGAGAAAAATTGTCACATGTGATGTTGGAACTGCATAATGTGAGGATGAAACCGTCAAATGTGAGAAAAGAATTGTCACATGTGATGTTGGAATTGCACAATGTGAGGATGGAACCGTCAAATGTGAGAAAAAAAAGTAAAAGAACCACCAAATGTGAGAAAATAATTGTCACATGTGATGTTGGAACTGCATAATGTGAGGATGGAACCGTCAAGTGTGAGAAAAAAGTAAGGGAACCACCCAATGTGACAAAAAAACTGTCATATGTGATGTTGGAACTGCACAATGTGATAATGGAACTGTCAAGTGTGAGAAAAAGATAAGGGAACCACCCAATGTGACAAAAGAACTGTCATATGTGATGTTGGAACCACATAATGTGAGGATGAAACTGTCAAATGTGAGGGAAAAAAAAAGTAAGGGAACCACCAAATGTAAGAAAAAAACTGTCACATTTGATGTTGGAACTGCATAATGTGAGGATGAAACTGTCAAATGTGAGAAAAAAAGTAAGGGATCCGTTAAATGTGAGAAAAGAACTGTCATATGTGATGTTGGAACTGCACAATATGAGGATGGAACCATCAAGTGTGAGAAAAAAAGTAAGAAAACCACCCAATGTGAGAAAAGAACTGTCATATGTGATGTTGGAACCGCACAATGTGAGGATGAAACCGACAGATGTGAGAAAAAAAAGTAAAAGAACTATCAAATGTGAGAAAAGAACTGTCACATGTGATATTGGAACTGCACAATGTGAAAATGGAACTGTCAAATGTGAGAAAAAAGTAAAGGAAACACCAAATGTGAGAAGAGAACTGTCACATGTGATATTGAAACTGCATAATGTGAGAATGGAACCGTCAAATGTGAGAAAAAAGTAACCTGGTGTAGCAAGTTACCTACTAGTGGGTACCGTACCCCCCCTTTTTTTGGGGGGGTACTATAGAATTACTCTTCACTATAAATAGAATCTCAGGGTATTGTATTATTATTGAGCTTGAAATAAAATTCAGTTTTTACTACTCTCAATTCTCTCTCTCTCTCTCTCATTTTTTACACAAATACAAATACGCCATTGTTGTAACCTTCTCAAGCTCAAAATTTCACAATAAGTTCACCAATATGCGTTGAAAACTTGGATCATATATTGTGATGCTAAAAAACAAGGGAGGAAATTAAGAAAGAAGTGAAGTGAGATCTCAAAGTACGGCTATGCACGCACCAGTGGGAGGGTCTCGATGTCTGAGCTAATCTACAATCTGGTGGCTTTATGATTCAACCTGAGATGCCTCCTTCTTCAGAGTCGAGTAGTAACGACAACAGGCAAACACCACCACATAATAATAATTCTGAGAATAATATTGATGATAAGGTATGCATTCCATATCTCTCTCTCTCTCTCTTATACTTTGTGTAATAGTGTGTCATTCTTTGTTCAAAGAATATTTTTTGTTTTTGTTTTGTTAATTTTTTTTAAAACCACACCTCTCTCCTAGCTCCCTTGATCTATATATATATATATATATATGCTGCCATCACGGTTGATATATTTGCTACCGAATCCTAGAGATAGATCTGAAGTTGTATAATCCACCAGGGTGGGGTTTAGGGTTTTGTGTTTGTGTTTGAGTTTAAGGGGGGAATGAGCAGATTAGCTGTGTGCGCGGCAAGAATGTAGTAAGTTAGACAACATTTTGAAGATTTAAGAAAAATAGCATCTCGAGTTTTAGAAACTCGAGATCCATATTAAAACTCGAATCCCAAAGACTCGCTTTGCAAGTATTTTTGGACTGAAAATGCCACATAGATCTCAAGTTTTAGAAACTCGAGTTCCATGCAAAAAAAATTTTAGTTTAATCGCCCCTATAGTGGCGTTTTTAAGTCCTATAGTGACGTTTTAAAGGTCTTTAGTGGCGTTTTCCTGCAAAATTTTTTCATTAGTGATCAATACTAGGTTCAGGGAGCCCTATAGTGGCGTTTTTAAGCCCTATAGTGACGTTTTAAAGCCCTATAGCGGCGTTTTTATTCTAAATTTTTTAAGCCCTATAGCGGCGATTTCTGAACTCGAGTCTTTAAAACTCGATTTTCATGTGGATTTTTTTCACATCATACTCATCCGCTTACAAATCGAGACTTTAAGTCTCGATTTTTATCTTGGAACTCAAGTTTTAGACACTCGAGATGGTAGTTTTCAACATTCTTTACGAACCTGACAACTAACTAAATTTTTTAATTTTTATTGTTATTTAGAAAATAAATTCCAGTTTAAGTCAGACGCTGTTGAGAAGAGGAATGATCAAAAAATGCGAGAAAGGTTGGGTAGGGTAGGTGGGTTCTTTACTTCTGTTCTCAAGTCTCCACTGTCTAGGTTCAAGTGGAAAGAAAAACAGTTCTTTGTTTACAGTTCATGTGGTGATGTCTGGCCCCACGTGGCCTGTGACGAATGATGATGTTGTTTAAGTTTTCTTTTATTTTTTTAATAAAAAATAATTTTAGATAAGGTTATAGGATTTTTTTTTTTTTTTTTTTTGAGAAAAAGGTAAGCTCTTCTAATTTAGGTAGTTGGATGGTTACAATAGAAGATGATGAATTTAAATTCTAAAAATTTATTTTCTGTTAAAAATGACTAAATTCTAAACATTTTCGTTTAAAGTATAAAGAAGTGATAGTACCGTATAAAACTCTGACTCTTCAAGTTTTGAATTTATTTAGCTAAAATGCAAAACACTCTAATTTTTTTTAAAATTCATTACAATCCTCTAATTTTACTTTTGTTCATTCTAATATTCCAAGTTTCAAGTTTATTTAATTAAGTCATTTTCATTAACTTCTCGTTAAAATTTTTTGAAAAAAAAAAATTGGATTTTTTTTTTTCATTCATTAATTGGATTTTTTTAATTAAAATTAAAATTTTAGACAAACCGCAACATTAAACGGAAGTTGATGAAGAGCTCTTAATTAAATAAACTTGAAATTTAAAGGACTAAAATGAATTATGGTGAAACTTAAATAATAAGTTTAACATTTCAGCCAATTTCTTTTAATACATAATCTTTTAATTTTTGAATTTATATTGTCATTTTTTTTAAGATAAGCATGTAGTAAGAGAGTGAGGGAGGGAGGAATGGATATAAGGTTCGAACCACATATATGAAACACCATACATATATACTACTATTGAACTGTCATCCCAGAGCTTTGAAAAATTAAAAACAAAGACCCCAAAGCTTTGAAATTTGAACACTAGACAGTAGACACGAATTGATTTGATGTGAATTAGTAAGTTTAGAGATAAATCCAATTTCACCCCAACTAATATGTCAAGTCGTGAATAAAGCATAATACTAAATCACACTTAATATAATATGTCAAGTTGTGAATAATAATAATAATAACTGGTTACTAACCCGTGCATCGCACGTGATAGTTTTTAAAAAACATACATATTTACTTTGCTTAGAGAAATAATCACTTGAAACAAATAAGAATTCACCTCTACTTAGTATGACTCAAAACATACTATGTAAGTATAATTTTATTTGAAATGTAATCAAACATTAAAGGAAACTAAACAATTGTATATCAATTATTGCAAAATATCTAGATGAACAAAAATTATGTAATAAATAATGCTTAGGCAAATATTCCATTTAATATATTTTGTTTATTCATCTTTTGACTTATTTAAAAAATATATTCCTTATACTTTGTAATCTAGAAGAGTGGATGATACTCATATCTACATGAGCACAATATAAAGGAAGAAACTCATAACAAACTTTAGGGATAATAATTTAATGATTTAACTATTTTTAGAGATAATTTTATAAATAAATTCATTCAAATAAGTTGTAAACACTCCCTCTCTCGAAAACTTTAAAAACAACTGTTAAATTCAAGCATAAGTAAATAAAGATACAACAACTACCAAAATAGCTTTCACATAAATATTTTGAAATTCCCAAGGTCTTTATACACAAAGGCAAAACAAATATCCAGTGTACAACTCCTAATCTCCACTTGAAAATATTATCTGCAAAATAAGAGAATTCATACCTAAAAAATAATTCATTTAGAAGGAAATAAAAGGAATCAATATGTATTTTCTACTGTTAATGGAGGCTTGCAATTAGTATGCACTTCCCTCCCTTTACCACTCATTTGAAACAATGGGAAGAATACTTTACATAAATTCATGAACTGCTTATACTCAGGAGATAAAGCAATTATGAAAGATACCATTTATTTCCAAAAAAAGAAAAAGAAAGAATAATCATAATGAATCGAAAAGCAAGCAATATGAATGGCTTAGGGATGATGATCCAATATGTTTTGAAAATATTGGACATCAATGCAAGAACCTATACGTGACTTTCATTAAACATTACATTTATCATGAATTCTATCCAGCACATGCTAGAAACTTTTAATTCAAAAACTTTTCACAACTAAAGAAAATCAAATATGACTACAAACGATGTGACAAAAAATTTAAAACATTATTAGCAAAATATATTAAAAAACAAACATAGACCAAATACAATAGAAACTGATAAGGAACTTCATTAGCACAACTTTCCAATCAAAGCACGAAAGCGTACGAAAATAAAGAAAATGCTAAATGTACTACTAATTTTAGAATAAAAGGCTTAGACAACTTACTTCAATGAACAATTGAAGGAGTAACATTTCATAACTTTGTACAAATGAGTCATTCTATCCACTACAATGACAACTTCAAATTCTAAAGCATCATCCAAGATGTTGGATTTGTGAAAGTAGTATTATACAAAATATGAATGATTCCAATTCATGGGCAACTAAAAAGGCCTAATAGATGCGTCTAATGAGGGAAACATGAAAAGAAAAAACGTCAACTTGAATTTTATTTGCCTTAGTCAAATGAGTTCAATGTTGTTCTAGACAGAGAGACTTTCAAAGGATGTTACAAACCCCAAGAAATTGCACATTGGAGATGGTGAATTTAAAAAAAATAATGTATGATATAGGTGGAACATTTTGAACAATGAATTTCATGATTTTATCTTCTCATATACTTGGTTCAGCCACAAAAATATTGCTTTACATGCATAGGAGGGGGTGTAGTGTTTATCTTCATTGGTAAAGGAACAATGTTAGCACTGAACCACCCAGTTCTGGAAAGACAAATAAGAGTCTAGTAGAAAAAGAATTTATTGGCACAATCACAATCCTTAAAAGAGGCAATATAGAAAGAGTTTCTCTATTCCTGTTCCAAAAAAGCAATCTTTAAGCTGGAGAGTCCCACTCCATGGTCAGAAACTCTGTGCATAAACCCACTATTGGATATAACTATCAAACTAATGGTTAAAAAAGCCTATCAAACTAATGATTAAATAGAGACAAATAGAAATGCATATAATTAGTTAATATAAAGACATAATACATAAGCTAAGACACCGGCAGCAGGAACATTAAAAAATCTTATCAGATTAATATGAAATTGAAGTATTATAAACATATTATACAAAGTTTGAGAAAAATGATTTGGCAATTTTTCTATTATTTGAATCTTAAAATTTTCTGCTATCTTAAAGCCAAAAACAGTTCCAATTATAAGATATCACATTAAGGAATCATGGATGAAAAGAAAAGATACCAAGTGTCAGATTAATTTGAAGATAACTATTATAAAAATAAAAACAAAAAACAAAAGAGTTAGCAGTGAAGTTGGATAGAGAAAATTAAACATCTTAGACTTCTAAAGTGATCAAGCAGAGGAGGCATCCAATTCATACTCATTTGTAGGCCCAAAATGTCCTAACTATAAATGAAGCAAGGTGAGGGTGACTGTTGCTACCATTTTGAAATAAAAAAAGGTAATAATTTCAGTTGCTCAAGTCTTTGCAAACAATTAAATGTTATTGTTCATGAGAGAGTGCCATAGATCATATTAGTTTTATTCTGATTTTAAAAGGGGAAGATGAAAGAAAAAAAATCAGAAAAATTCAAAGAAAAGACAAAAGAAAAGAACCAATTTATCTTAATTAGATACAAATCCAACCACAATTCTTCCAGCATACAGTTGAAATGCATAAGTATAGAGAATCAGGACATTTTGGAAGTAGTTTAACATAGAAACAACTTTGAAATACAAAATAATTTCAACTTAAAAGACATAATGCTATGATGTTAACTGTTTCATTTGGTCATAACTGACTGGGTTAATAGCATTTACTGTAGCATTTTATGCTACATTAGGGCCAAGGCTAGTCCAATAATTTTCTTAACAGATTTGTGAAGGTCATAATAGCTTCCACTCATGATTCTTGTATTTGAATTTAGTCAGCTGTTCAACTCAAAGTTTTGTTGATCTGGGTAAAAGTGACTTAGAGTAATTAATAATATGTACAATTCCCCTACTACACAGCTAATTTGTCTTTAGTTGCGCATGCTTAAATATCTAAAGCATTTAAAGACTGTAGATGTCAATGGTACTGAACTCTTAACTTCCAAGGATTTGTTCACAAATGATGGAAATATTATACCTGAGCGCTTATTATCTCTAACCAATGCATAAATCATTATGAAATTTGTAATTCTCATGCCTGTAGTGGTTCTTTTTTAAGAGAACCATCTATAGCTCACAATATCAATGGAATAAGAATAACAAATTCTAAAAAAATATAAATTATGCAGTAAACAAAGAAAGCACCAGATTACCAATCAAAGTGATTATTGGCTTTGCAATGCCCCAATTTATTGGCCAACAATCTCTTCTTTTTTTTTTTTTTTTTTTTTCTATATCAATTAAAACATGTCAAAACAAAGAAAAAACAACAAAATTGAACTTTATGTGATATCCCAAAACATTAATAGTGAAACTAAAACAAATCCAAATATTTTATTAATAGTGAAATTAAAACAAACCCAAATATTTAATCAGGTTGTAAAAAGAGGAAATTCAATACAAATCAAACCAAAAAAAAAAAAAAATCCATCTTTGTTTCTCATAAAAGACCTTAAAGCACAACAAATTTTTCCAACATACTCAAAATATGTCTTTACCTGCACATCATAGGGTCCAATTGTATCCTTATGGCCTGCAGAATCTTGATGAGTAATGCCCCCCTAAAATCCAAAAAACCCAATTTTAATTTCTTTACAATTAAACCTGATAATAATCAAGTAATTGAATAGCTTTGTGACAAAGTGTACCTGTAACATGTATGTGACAGTCAAAAAACCTGTAAAACATAATATATATCAGAATACACTGAAATTATCATACACAATGAGTCAAGATAATTGCACGCACATAATATCAAAAACAACAATGAGTGTAGAACCTCTGTGTGGATGATATAGAAATCCACCAAGAGGAATCACTGCAATCCATATCAATCAAAGAAAATTGAAATTTGAAAAAGATCAAAATGAAAAATTTTCATACATTAAAAATAGTCAAACATTAGAAGAATCCAAATTCTTCAAGTCAATCCTGAAAATCAAACTTTAAGGAGTGAGAGGAGTGAGGCCTTACTGAAACACCAACCAAACTTTAAGGAGTGAGAGGAGAGGACTATGGTTGGAGAGGGAGTTGAGGGCAACCTAGGAGGTAGAATGCTCGACATGTTCAGTGGAATCAAAATTTCAAAGTGAATGGGAGCAAAAGAAATTGAACCAGAAAAGAGTCGGGTTTTTTTTTCTTCAAAGATATCATGTCGCTCGCATGGTATTCATATAACTCTAACATCGAATTCTGCGAAAGACAATTAGAATCTACCAAGATTTTTCTCCACAAATGTTTGGCTACCCCAACCTTATCATGTGAAGAATTGGAACAGAAGAAAAAAAAAAGGGAAGAATTGGAGTTTGATTTTTAAATTAAGCTCAAATTTAAGTAATTAAGATTTGAAATTATATATCAACAAATAATACACATAGCTTCTGTACTGTTTTTGCAGAAAATAAACTGAACAATACGGAGGTAAAAATGGAGTGAAACGGAACAAACAATCTGGAGAATCACCTTCACCTTTGACTAACTTGAAAGCCCATCCTTCAAGACTTGTAGTGACCAATCTTCTAAATCTTGGTTGCTTCAATAGATTTTCTTTTGAAATGGAGCAATGTGAGTATTATCGACAACCATAATAAAGCACATTGTAGACAATCCATTAAATGATGAAAATGATATCAAACAGTGATATAGATGTGTATATTACAAATTAACAATTGAAACTGAATTTAACTCCAACTATCGAATGAAATTTGGTTTATTAAATAGAGGAATAAACAAACTTTAGTACAATCAATCACCCCACTAAAAATATGGTGTAGTACTCTTAAATTTTATTGGTTTAAACAGATCATTGGTTTTTTTTATTTTATTTTATTTTTTTTGGGTGTGGTATTCAAAAAAAAAATAAATTAATTAAAAAATTAAAATGAGGCACACATGTTCAGCAATCTTGAATAACCATACTAACCAACCCAAACCTTCAAAACAGAAATAAAATCACCACAAAATGCAAAATAGCAGCAACCCTAACATAACATTTCGCAGTCTAGCATAGAAAAACCCGAAAGATTATATTACCTATTAAACTTGTTTACTGTTTCTTAATGTACAAAACTAACTTACGTTTATAATGCCCATATAATAAATTATAGAAAGGGAAAACCAATGTAAGATAAATACAACAAAAAAATACCATACATCAAACCAAACCAAACCCAGAATCAAAACCAAATTAAAGAATCCTAGGAAAATAAAAATCCAATAAAAATTGCATTAAAAAAAATTCAATACCAGAATTTTAATGATTCTTCTTTGGTATAACTCTGACAACAAAGGAAGAAGAAGACGTAGAAACTCCGCAAAAAAACAAAAAATCAATTAAGATGAAAGAGAAAGGGGAAAAGAAGCACACCACAAGCAACGATTGGGTTTTCTGAAGGATGACTCAGTCAGCTGGGTCGGACTAATGGACGGGCTAGAAGGCAATCATGGACGCCACTTTTGCCTTCAACGGTGGCGATGTCAACAACCCCAGTTTAGATTAAGCTGCTTCTTTATTGTTGTTAGATTCAAAGAAAGGTGAGAGGTAAAGACTAGTGGTGGTTCTGGGTTGTGGAGAGAAAATTGATAGTGAAGATGGGCAAAGAATCGGATTTGAGAGAGGAGAATATATATATATATATATTTTTTTTTTATTGGGTTTTTATGTATTATTGGGTTTTAGTGGGAAAAAAAATCAGAATTTTTGTTTTTTTTTTTAAATAATACTGATTGGAAAATTGTGATGTCAGCAAAGACTTCGGATATATATATATATATATATGATGATGATGATGATGATGATAATAATAATAATAATAATAATAATAATAATGCTTAATAAATAGCGTTAGTGCTATCCATGTAAATGACGTCACCTTATTATAAGGCATGTGATACCGATGGATAAGAATATGATTTGATGCTGAGAGGTCATGAAAATTGTATGGAAGAATTTTGGATGTTGGTGAGGGCCTGTGGGTACCTTTTCCGTTGCAAGATTCTTGCCTTTTAAGAGTACCCATTTGACATGCATGGCTGCCCATAGTAGGTATAGTGCGCATGGTTGAATACTTGAATGGTCGAAAAATTGCGTTATAAATTTAATAATTTTGTCAAATATATATATATATATTTTAAATTTTTTGTAAGTCAAATCTTTAAAATACTGGCTCTTTATCTTTATGTGGTATATAATGTAGGGATTTGGTTTAGGTTTAGTGTATCTGTTACATTAAATCCAGTTAAATGGTGACATGTATCCAAAGTGTACGCGTTTCACCATTTCAACAGATCCAAATCTACTTAGGGGTGTCAAATGGGTGGGTTGAGGTAGACATAATTGAGTTAGATATATAAAACCTATTTACCTATTGAAACCCATTTAATTAATTGCTTCTAACCCAAACCTAACCCAACCTAATTATTATGGGTAAACCCAACCCACTCAATTACCCAATAATCAAAATTACCAAAATGCCCTTAAAGTGAAAATGACCAAAGTACTCTAAAATCTTCAAAAATTACCAAAATACCCCAAAACTTAAAAATTACTAGAATAACCCCNTCATATCAAGAATATAAAGCAGCGGAAAATAAATAACACAAGATATGATCACCCAGGAAACCACACGGTAAAAACCTGGGGAGGATTTGACCCACCGATCCTCAAGGCTAACCTGAATTCACTATGAAAGAATTGAAGTTCATACAAAAGGACTACAAGCTTCCCGCTCGACTTCCTAATGCTACCCACCAGTAGAACTTCCTGACACGACCACGCGTAGGCTCCGAATCCACGGACTACTTCTTTCTTGAATTCCTCAATCAGCTACAAGCTCCCCGCTTTGCTTTTCTTTTAATTTCCAATGGTAGCAACCTTGTTGATCATCAAGATGTTGAAATAATCTCTACCTTAAAAACCCTAAGTTTATGTGAAGGAAAACTCCTCAAGGATCTCACAAGAGATTCACATAAACCGCAAATATGAGCAACAAAGACTTAGAGAGGTTTGGGTACAAAACCCTAAAAATAAAAGGAGGCACAAGAGGCACTCTAATCTCTGTCTCAGAAGTCCCAAAAACGTTCTAGGTTTTCCTTATATATAGAAGTGTTTTACTTGAACCCCAAGACGTTTAAATAGAGTTTGGGCTGAACTGGAACTCTGCAGAAAAATAAATCTGTACGTGGTTCGATCGATCGAGTCTAATTTTCGATCGATCGAGCCTTACAGATTTAGTCCAATAAATCTGCACTCACTCGATTCCAGTTTTACAAATAAACATACTTTGAGCAAGCCTAAACAAGACTAAACAACCTGTTTTGATCATGGTTTGCCAACAATACAAATTAGAGTTCTAAATACATAAATTCCTAAATCTTTAGAACCTAACAATCCCGAATAAGCCCTCTCCCTCCAACTCTGCCTGTGTTTCCAAGGGAGGACCTGTCGGTGTTAAGTTTCCTCCACCCTTCTGTTGGTTTTTCCCACCTGATAGGTTTCGAAATGTGGTTTGCCTCTCTAACATTTAAGGCACAATGGATAAATTTCACTGCTTTATGGTAGATCTTCGAATGGATGTTTAGGGTAAAAGGCTTATTTTGAAAGACCACCAGGTTCCTCTTCTGCCATATCGTCCAAATTGCAAAGAGAAAGACGATTTTCCAAGGCAGCTGGTGTTGGCCAGATATGATGGTAGATCTGGCATTCTTCGATAGCCAACAGTTAAGCGGGGTCACGAAAAAGGCCAAGTCTGATACCCGAATTCCCAACGCAGCCCAGACATTTTTGATATGATCACAATCTCAAAGACTATGAATGATAGTTTTGGGTTCTTTATGACAGAGAGGACAAAGGAGACCAGAAGAGACTCCTCTAGCGTTAAGACAAGATTTAACCCCTAAACTGTTGTGAAGACATTTCCAAACAAAAAATTAAATTTGTGGAAGAATTTTAACTTGCCAAATCCACTCACCATCAAAAGTAATTGTCTCATTGCCAGATGCCAAACGATATACGCTTTTGAGGTTGAAGCTCCCACGAGGATTTTCAGACTAGATCATTCTATCTATGCTACCAGCTGAAATGGCAAAAGGGGTCGCTTGGATTTTCAATTTGACATCTATCGAGATGTCTAGTAAGATTCTAGCCTAATTCCAACCTTCTGGGCTTATGATGTCCTTGACCTTGAGATTGGACTCTTCTCGGGTGAGGGGACCCTGAATAGCAAATCTCAAAGGTCCATTGCAAGACCATTTATCATACTACAGACTGAGGTTACTATTATAACCCCCGTTTTTTGTAGAATAGAAAGTGTCAAGACCCACCTTCATGCCCTTCCAAACTTGTGAGCAAGGGAGCTTGATTGTGTTTCTAGAATTAAGCCTTTGACGAGTGCAATACTTCTTCCTAAGAACCTAAACCCATAGACTTTCCTTCTTAGAATGAAATCTCCAGTTAAGCTTAGCAAGGAGAGCTGTGTTTCTGCCTATGACTGTTTGAAAGCCTAAACCACCCTCTTTTTTTGTTTGGTAATTTTATTCCAACCAATCCAATGCATTTTTTTTTTTTTTTTTGTGGACTCGATGGTTCCCCAAAGGAAATTCTGACTGATTCTATCAACACCATTTTGAATTTTACTGGGAAGAGACACACATTGCATAACATATGTCGGGATAGTTGAAATGGATGCATGAATCAGCACAGCCCTCCCTGCCATAGAGAGCAAATTTGATTTCCAACTAGCCGACTTCTGTTTCATCATTTCCAAGAGAAAATTAAATTCGTGAGGGGAAGACTTGGGCTGCCAGATGGGGATACCCAAGTATTTTCCTATGATTTTGCAAAAAGAGTCCCTTGTATCATTGTCTACAATCGGAGAGAAATAAATCCTTGATTTTGCTTCACTAATTGTTTGTCCCGATCTGGGGCAGAACTTGTCCAACACACTACGAATAGAGGAGAAATTTTCTTGATTGGCTTTGGCAAACAGTACCAAATCATACGTGAAAAAAAAGGTGAGAAAAGGCTAGACCACTTTTAGAAGAATTGACTAGATCCCAGGCATTCTCGGCACACTTGCTTTCAATCAGTTGGCTTAGGAAATCAATACACAAAATAAATAGATATGGAGACAGAGGGTCTCCTTACCTTATTCCCCTAGTAGGAGTAAGGGGGTCCAAAGTTTTACTTGCATCCATATAATGCCATTCTCACTGATTGCATGCTTTTCCACGGTGCACTGCATTCTTTATAATTCCTTATAAACATTGTGTTGTAGTATTTTAATAGAAGTGTTTTTCACCCGTTTTCATAAGCCACCTACAAGAGAGAGTGGTATCCCACTTTTTCCCCATTTCTATAACTTAAGTGTTGATTATTGTCCATTTTTATTGTAAAGTTGTGATTTTCAACTAGTTTGTGTTGACTTTAATTCTGTACCAAATTTGATTGTAATTTCTTCAATCATTTCCTCGTATGTATGCGGGTTTATTTGTAAGGGATGAGTGTGAGAGATCAGTGAAGAATCAAGTTTCAAAATATGAATCAGTGCAATGCATGACTAGCTCGCAACTAGCTCGTGAGAAGCAACTCGCAAAAAAGCCACGAGTGAAGCACATGACTGGAAGTTGAAGAGTCACACTAGAATATCAAGTTTGCGAGTGTTTCGCAAGAAGATCCATCCCACGAAGTACCCACAAAACATTATGTTTGGCAAAAAGTTAAGTTGTTTTACCAAATTCTTTACCCATAATATAAATAACCTCATTACCCATGAATTGTAAGGAGTGCTTTTTAGAGAGAAAACCCTAGCAAATACACTTAAGAGTTAGAGATTGTTATATCCACAATCATCTACACATTTCCTTGTTGGTTTTCCCCAATCCTACCTCTTCATCTTTAGATCCTTGAGAGGTTGTTAGCCCAAACACTTACCACACCCATTTTGAGTGTTAAGTGAGATTTTGGTGTTGTTGGGAAGCATTGGAAGGGGCCATTTAGTGGTAGATGCAATTAGGCTGAATTGTGAGATCTGGAAAGCTAGAGAAGATAAGACTCTAAAATGTCCGTTGGTAGTAGGAGCTTGGAGAGCTCAAGTACATGGAGTATACTAGGCTTGAAGGGTCTTTCATTATTCGTGTACTCCAACTTTATTCTCCAGTGGATTGATTTCAACTTGGAGGGTTGCGGTGAGGTTTTTTGCCAAGTTCGTTAGTTTCTTCTTCGATAACACGACTTGGTATTATCTTGTATTTGCATCTCTTTTCCCTATTCTTTAAGCTTTCATTATATTGTTAATTGTGGATGGAGAACTAGGCCCTAATGAATTTGACAATGGCTAGTATGGATTTAAAGATGATCAAGCACGAACAAGAAAAATAGAGCTGAATCTATTCACTGTCTGAGGAGATATTTTTTATATAAATCAATAACAATAGAGTACAAATACAATTTTGATTGCTACAGTACTCTCTCTATTTTTCCAATCCCCCTCTCTTGGAGGGTCTCTTGCATTATATATCTCCTTTTGGGTCATCTCGACCTTACACTTGTTGATCGTTTGAGCCTTTACTCAAGATCAAATACCCTTTCTGGCTTTCTATGAGTTGTGGTAGCCAAGGCAGTACTCTTCAGGAGTCTTCTCCACATAAATGCGGCCAGAAAAGTAGCTGCAGTGCATTTAATGTGGTGGTAGTAGTTTTCCTTTAGATATTTTTGGTTTCCCTTCCTTCTCGTATGTTTGTGAGGCATGTCTCTATCACTGGAACTTCTATGAAGGTCACATTCATCGTTGGAATGCATATCTAAGCCATATTTGTCATAGCCGAGGAGGAATTCCTCCTCGGACCGCCTTCTACACCCTTTCTTATTTATGAGACTTTAAACTGGAATCCCTCATAACTATTTATCTCTTCTCAGACATGTCCACGTCTTCGGATAAGGACCAAGGCCCAATATATAATTTTGAACCCTTATCCCTACAAATTTAGTGACACCATTTATAAAATAAACTTTACATAAAAAGTACTGAAATATGGGCAGGCTAAAAAACTTTTGCACAAGGATAATATATATTTTATACGTTTAATTATAGAAAATTATGTGATATGTTTTAATACGTGTTTTAATTTATACGTTTAAGTATAGAAAACTGGTGTAATACCATATATTATATCATTATATGTAGGTGCATATTTTTTTACAAGATAAAAAAAAAAAAAAAAAAAAAAACTCCTATTTACCTTGTTAAAAAATTATAAATTATATGTAGGTGCATATTTTTTTACAAGATAAAAAAAAAAAAAAAAAAAAAAACTCCTATTTACCTTGTTAAAAAATTATAATAGATTAATACGGTTTAATGAAGATGTGATCCATTTGTAAGATATATTTTTTTCACTAAAATATCACATGATCTTAATATGAGGGATCTTTTGATGCAGAGATAAGATTTTTGTGCAATTTATTTGATTTTTCGTTATGTTTTATTCATTAATAACTTTCCAAGAAGTAAATTTGAAACAATTTTAATAATTGAGAATTGTAATAAAAGATTTTTAAAATATAGGATTTAATTTAGAATGCCAATCAGAATATTGGAAAAATAAACTAATTTATTCCATATTTATCTTCTTCTTCTTTTTTTTTTTTTTTTATTCCCGATTAAATTTTCTTCTCGCTGGCTGATTTTGAGCAAGTTTTCAAATAACTTTCATAACAACATAAATTATAATCCTCTGTTAGGACATATGTGATTCACTTGTTAGAAACATATATCATTATTTTATGTAATTGGCTAACCCTTTGACAAAACACACTATATTTGTATTTGGGTGGATCTAGGATATGTTTAATACTTCAAGAAACTGTGTTTCAAGATCAAGCATTGAAGACATGCAAGTCTGTCCAAGATTCAAGGTGAAGAAGTGCCTATCATTAAAGCTCGATAGCTAGCCATCTATTGAGCTTAAGAAGCTATTCCAACCTCATGGCTTGATAGCTGCTTGACAGTATCTCGACAGCATCTCGACAGATAGGTATCTGTCGAGGTTTATGAAAAAACAAAATTTCAAATCTGTTTTTACTCTAATCCGTGATTGTATGTTTGAGCTTTCTTTTCTCATAACCCTAGACATATAAAAGGATTGTTTTAAGGGCTGTCAAAGAGGACACAAGTTGCATAAGTGTTAAGCAAAGTTTGTTCAAACAAATTGTGACCTGAGACAGAGTTTCGCCCTAGTTCATCATTCTTATGAAGTAGTTGCTATGTTTGTGCACCGTAGGGTTTTATAACCAAGCATCTTCTTGATCTTCATCGTCTAGATGAACAGAAGAACTTTACAGCTAACAACCTTGTCTAGTTGGTGATTAAAGTCGCGTACTGGGATTCGCGCAATTAGTTAGTCACGTACTGGGAGCTGTGCATCAAAAGGAGAAATTGTCACTATAGAACAAGTCTAATTCGGTATTGGGTAAGGGTTCAACAGTAGGGCACTGAGATTCCTTTACTTGTAACCGCTTGTTATGATAATAGCGGAATTTTAGGAGTGGTAACCATAAAATCACCCGATAGAGTTTTTGCTGTGTTGGTTTTCCCCATTCGTAAACAAATCACTGTGTCAATTTAATTGTCATTGCATACTTAGTTTAATTGGTAATTTGTTTGTGCTACCATGTATTTGCATGTTAATTTGATTAATTAATTAAATTTGGCTAATTAATCAATTAATTCATCACAAGGGGTCAATTCATTTTTGGCCTATCATCCTCAAACTAAAGAGGGTAAATTCTCCTGTTTAGCTACCCCAACAACCCAATTGGATGATAATAACTACTATATCATCATAGGATAGTGGTTTATATTGTACGATACACGATACTTATATTGTGCACAAAAAGTTAATTATCGTAAGGATGCATCATAAATACTCAAGATTCATATGATATATAGGATCATATTATATGAATTGTATTGTATCGTAAAATTGTATATATCATATGATACATAGATAAGTGAGTTTAAAATGAATTGTTTTGTTAAAATTTGTGAAATTATATTGTTAGATTTGTTTTTAACATAAAATTATTGGGCTACTTAACGGAGCCTAATAAAATAATATGTCCAAAAGTTTCTCTCTCTCTCTCTCTCTCTCTCTCTCTCTCTCTCTTCCCTACAAATTTTTGATTATACACTTGAAACTTCACTTTCATATTTGCATTGTAACTACAATTGTTTTTAAATGACAATAAAATTAATTTTTTATTATTATTGTAATACGTCAAGAAGAATTAATTTTATTATTATTATTGTAACAAGCTAGAATGTCAAGAAGAATTATAAAGAAAAATATTAAAATAATATTACAAGAAGAGATGTTGATGATGATAAAGAAAATGTCAATGAAAAAATAAATTTGTTAGACGATGATCATGTTGATAATATTAATTTAAATGAAGTTAATTATTTAAGATGATGGATATGATGAAAGGAATTATTATATTGACTCATATGTCATGTATTAATTATCACTTTGGAATTTGATCAATTTGAATGTGCATATTATACATATGCTAATTTGATTTATTTAGTTAGCTTTGTTAAATATTGTTACACAAGTGATAATTAAATTAATTATTAGTTGAATATATTTCGAATTTATAATGAATATATAGATTATATATGTACATATCTATTTTTTTATATATTTTATTAGGAGTTTTTGTATTTTACATAAAAATTAAAAATTGATTCACGATATGATACACGTTTTGACAATTATGGGTCATAGTCATACTACTTTATAGACTAATGTACTAGAAAAGAGAGAACAATACTAAAAAGCAATAAACATAAATAAAAAGAAAATTCAAAAGGCATTACAAGTTTTTCTATAAAATACTTACAAATTGATATCTCAATAAAAGAGATTGATGGACTTTTAACTACCTCACAAATGAATATTACACACAAATGAATATTTGTAATATTCAAGTTTCAGTTTTGTTTACTTTCAAAAACTAGTTTGGGTTTGTTTCATCTAGGTCATTGAACTTGTAAGACACTTTGCTATGTGTCTGTTAAGCTTTAAATCGAATGGGCATGTATTGGATCACGAATAACAAAGACAAGTTTGTTGTGTCTTCTAAATGTTAAATCATGTTCTGCGTCTATTTTTATTTGGCGTATACAATTTTTTTTTTTTTTTTTTTTTTTGTAAATATGTGTGTATGTGGGGACAAATTAAGCACTGTATAAAATGTAATTAACTCCCGCTAAAGTGAATTTTACCGTGCATGTATAGTTTTAAATATTAAAACCTCACTCCATACCGAGAATTAAATTAAGACAAGTAAATAATTAAATATATATAAAATACATAAAATTAATTTGTAAAAGGGTTCCAAGGTTTCCTTAGAATATTTATTAATAAATATGGCTTTAACATAAAGTGTCATTTGGCACCACTACAACAAAATGTATTTTTAGTGACAAAATTTTTTTCGTCACAAAAAAGTACCATATAGTGACAAAATTTATATTGACACTATTTATAAAAAAAAAAAAAAAAAATTAGTAACATTTAGTGACGAAAATTAGATTTTGTCGCTATATATTGCGTTGAATTAAGGGTGCCAAACGAAATCATAAGCACGAAACTAAATTCATCTATAGCGACGAACGAACAAATTCGTCGCTAAAAGTTTAAGTTTTTTGCATCAAAAACTTTCGTCGTTGAAGGTGTTACTGGTCACATTATTAGTGACGAAACCAATTTCGTCGCTGAATGTGAGAAATAGTGATGAAAAGAAGTCGTTGCTAAAAGGTATATTGCATTGTTTGTAAAGTTATCAGCGACGAATCTGATTTTGTCACTACAGCTAGCCAATAGTGAGGAAATTGAAGTCATTTCGTCACTACAACTAGCCAATAGTGATTGTTTGGTTTTTAGATCCCTTAAAACACAACCAGATTTACCTAGTTAATTAGCCAAGTAATTACTCAGTCAAATTATGCAGATCTAGGTTATCACAATCAAACAATCATATCAAGTATATAGCAGCAGAAAAATAAATAACACAAAGATATGATGACCCAGGAAACCACACGGGTAAAAACCTAGGGAGCATTTAACCTAGCTATCCTCAAGGTAAACCTGAATCCACTATAGAAAGAATTGAAGTTTTACAATAAGACTTAGACCACTAACATCTTATTGCTACCCACTAGTAGAAACTTACTTACATGACCACGTGCAAGCTCCGAGACCACAGACTCCTTCTTTCTTGGATTCTCCAGCAAGTACAAGTACTCCCGCTTGTGTATCTTTAAGCTCTTATGGCAGCAACTGAATGATCATTAAGTTCTTGAACGAATCTCCTTCTTGGTAATCCTAAACTTGTGTGAAGGAAAGCTCCTCACAGATCTCACAAGAGATTCACACGAATAGCAATATAAGCAACCTAAAAACGTGGCTAGGGTTTGCCTTATATACCTAGGGCAAAAACATAAAACCCTAAATGTTTTAGAAGTTAGGGCTAACTTGGAAATTCTGCAAAAAAGCACATCTACCCGATTTTCGATTGATCGAGCCTAAGTTTCGATCAATCGAGCCAAGCCAAAATGCAAAATTAAATTATGCATTAGCTCGATCCCAACTTTACATAAATAGCACAACTTTGAGCACATCTAAATAAGACTAAACAACCTGTTTTGATCATGATTTGCCAACAATACATATTAGAGTTCTAAATACATTAAGTTCTAAGTCTTTAGAACCTAACAAACTCCCCCTTTGGCAATCCGTGACAAAACACAAACTAAAAGCTCAAAGTTTAGAAAATAAAGCCATATACATAACAAATCCAATCATAACTACTTTCCATCAGTTGCAAGTGTAGAAGGCAGCTCAATTGAATCAACCTGTATTTTTCCTGAAATACTCAACAAACGCATAAATGCATGTTTGGAAAATACAAGTAAACAAAATAAATTCTTGATTTCACACAAACACAGAATAAAGACATATACCAATGAATAACTCATAAATATAAATCAATAAGCAGTGAAACAAGAATCAAAACTAAATGTATCTCCCTCTAACATGAATAGCCCAACAAAAATACATCAAGAGCCAAAAAGAATGTAGATACAAAGTGCAGCTCCTAGATACAATCTAATCATCACACGCTCCAACCAACCAAAAAAAGCTCCCCCTATCAACAAAAACTCTACATGCTATACAAAAACTACTCAAAATGCTACTCCCGCTTTTTGTGACAGAATGCCAAAGGGTAAGCAGAATCCATCATCAAAAGGAGGTGGCGTAGGAGATCGTCTAAAATGCGCCAACTCTGCACGCATAGCACGAATCTCATCAAGCAAGTCCACCAAAACCTGTCCCTAAGCCGCCTGAACGGTCAAGACATGATCCAACGTACGTCGAATGTCGAACTTATCCGAAGTAGTCGGTGGAGGAACATTAGCAGCAGCAACACCAAACGTCTCAGCCTGTGTATCACTTGTAGAAGAGGAAAGAGGAGGTACAGCACCAGAAGATTGAACACGAAGAGGTCTCAAATGAGCATCCCTCTGCCTAAGGAAGGTGGCACCTATGGGACCAGTAATATATACAGGCTCAGACGCAGGGAAACCATCTAATCCTAAAAACAACAAAATCCTATGAATGAAAATAGGGTAGACAAGAGCGTGACCTACAACGCTATTCCTATGAATCTCATTCAAATAACAAAGAAACAGATGAGGAAATAGAAGCACCAAAGACAAGGGCATACAAAAACACACGTCTCTTAATAGGGATGGTGTGAAGATGAGAAATAGGCCACAAGGAATGACACGCTATCCTCAGAAAAAGATAGGAAGTCTCAGAAAGCTTAGCGGACATGATCCAAGGATCAAAACCTCACTGGATAGAAGACTTAGTGATATATGACATGACGTCATCTAAGGGTGGAGACTCCTCATAAGGATAGTCAGACTGCCTAACGACCGAGACCTTAAGAGCCTCAGCCACTACCCTAGGGGTAATGATGAACTCAACACCTCATGTCCAACTCCTAACAAGGTTGTTGGAATCATAGACGTGGTAAGAGAGGTTCGAGTAAAACTCTCTAATCGGGGCGGTCGGGGGTGGATGGTCTATCTTCAACAAGGACAACCAACCCCTACTCTCAAAATTTGCCCTAATGGCAGGATCTACCTCATCTAAAATAACAGAATGCTCAGGCCAAATTTTCCTCCTACTGTTCAACTTATCATAAGCCTCTTTGCTTTTGGCATCCTTAAACAGCTCACTCCTAGAGGGAGACTCAGAAGAAGAGGAGGGAGTCCTATGAGCTCTAGTCTTCCTAGGCATGGTGCTAAGGAAAGGACAAAGACACAAAGCAGAACCAAAAGAACAAAGAGGAAAAACCAAGGGCAGACTTCAAGCTAGCACAAAACAAATATAGAACAAAAATCTATATGATGCATGAACAATTTTAAATGTCATGATGCATGTTCTAATGCAGTGAAACTAAGTTCAATTTGAGTTCAAATTCACAAAATTGGCTTGAGCGTAGAGTTTCTAACAAAAACCCCAAAATTTGAAAAACCACTTGTTTGTTTGTAAAACAAATTCACCAATTGATCATCACATAACACAACATACAGTTTAGAATGATCAATTACATCAATTCAACTAGCCAATTTCATCAATTTCACCCAATTTGAACAAAATCCCCAATTCGGATTAATTTCAAGCCCTAGAATTTTGATTCACTACAAAACCCCAAATTGATCAAATTACGCATCATAGATCAAGTTTAAAACATCATAGGAACAAAACCCATTAATCAATTTCAAAAAATATGGCTTGAAACATGAGAAACTCCAATTTTCCATAAGACCGAAAAACCCAAATAATGCATGAATTTACGCATGAAGACATGAAATAAAATGCAAAAGGAAGGGTAAAAAGGTCTTACCGATGTTGGGAGAGGAAAACCTTGCAAGAAATTTGGAGGAAAACAACAAAAAATCAAGGTGGAGCCTAGTCCGAATCAGAGAGAGAGAGAGAGAGAGAGAGTTGAAAACTTTTGAAAAAGATGTTTTGAACAAGTCAAATTTGAGTTTTTAAAAAACTTGATTCACGATTTTCGATTGATCGAAACAGATAGAGGCTCACCTAAAATTTTAAGTGCAATTTCGATTGATTGAAAAACAGACTTGATCAATCAAAATTCTGGAAAAAGCACAGTTTTGAAAAACTCAGCAATTTTTGTGAATACACTCCTCAAAGCATTGAAAATTATGAAATAAATGCATGAGTATGAGATGAAATGATTTTCACAAACCCAAGATTTAAACCCAGTTTTCCAAAATTAAGATTTTCAATCAAACTCCCTTTGAATTCTCAAGCAACAAACCTGTTGTGCATAAAACTCAAAGTATTTTTCAAACTTGGTTGGTCAGACCAAAAACACACATAATAATATGTACAATGTTTAGCAAAGAGTAACTTGTGTAGTGTGTGCAACTAGGAAAAGCTTGAGATACATGCGAGGTGATATGTGAATAGAAATCAAACACAAAGTCTACAAAATTCATCACATAGAATTTAAAATAGACAGTCACCTAAAGAGTTACATCATATAACTCCCACATCTCCTAGATCATAAGCTTGCAATCATGTAAGTTTATTGAATTTGCCTCATATTGTACACACCAGTTTTAGTTGTTCAGAAACTTAATAAAATAGCTGGGATAATGTACATACCAATTTTAGTTATTTGATTTCGCTTTAAGCCCAATAATGTACACACCAATTTTAAGCATTTAAACCGAAGCTACACCTTATGTTCTTGTTGTGTATGTGCTACACTTTCTTGAGCACCATATCTTACGATATGCACTAAGGTGTTCATGATTGGCTAGTGAATAGTAGTGAGATGGTTATTTATGCCTTTCTCAAAAGGTTCAAGTCCGACAGTCAAAGACATGTGACTTCAAGATCAAGACAAAGTGATTAAAAATCATAAACATCTTTCCAACACAACATACACTACAAAGCTCAGACTAGTCAAGTGCAAAAATAAGCTCATTAAAACTAAACAAGGTACAAAAGACATGTTATGTGAAAATAAATTGACCAACCTTGTTTTAAAAAACCAAGAGAATAAATACAAAACACGATTTGCTTCCTTTCCCCTTTTTTTTTTATAAAATGAGGAAACAAAAAACAGTCCTAGAATGAAATGCATGAATGTTATGCAATGTAAATCCTAGAAACAAAAAGAAAAACAGAAACCAAAGAACAGTGGTCACAAAGAGTAGAGCAATGAAGTACAAGGACCAAGAAACCCAAAAGAGACTAGGGATACCGAATCACACCAATAACTTGACGAAGTGTCTCAAACTTACTTCCATCAAGAGGTTTGGTGAAGATGTCAACATTCTGACATTCAGTAGGGATATACTCAAGAACCACAATCTTCCTTTCAACCAAATCCCTAATAAAGTGATACCTAAGTTCTATGTGTTTGGTCTTAGAATGCTGAACAGGATTCTTGGATATATCTATAGCACTAGAATTATCACAATAGAAAAAAATGGTGTCTTAAGGAATCCCATAATCACACAAAAGCTTTTTCATCCAAAGGAGCTAAGAATAACAACTTCCAGCAGCAATATATTCTACCTCAACAATGGGTAAAGAAACAGAATTTTGCTTCTTACTCATCCAAGCCACAAGATTAGCTCCAACATAAAAACACCCCCAGTGGCGCTTTTTCTGTCATCAGCATTCCCAGTCCAATCAGAATCAGAAAAACCAGCAAGAGACAAATTAGACTCTTTGATATAAAATAATCCATAACCATAGGTTCCACTCACGTATTTAATAATTCTCTTAACAGCATTTAAATGAGAAACTTTAGGATTAGACTGAAATTTAGANTCCATTCAAGGCTTTTATCTCAATCTCATGTTATCATTTAGACTACCCAATATATTGTTGGGCAGATGAATTCAATTTAACTCTAGAGGATGGACCTTTAACCAGAGATGTGGAGGTACCTTTCTATTTAGATGGAGGACTAAGCTCACTTTATGCTTGTTGAGTGTCATGAACCGGAGTGGATGGTTCTGAACTCGATGGTACTAAAACTGTATCATTCAACAACAATAGCTCTTCCTCACTATGTTTCCCACATAATCAGTAGGAAGTGAATCATCAACTTCTATAAACTAATCTTGAGCAGAAGTGGTGCTTTCTGAATGTCCTTCCAAACATACTTCATTTTTTATCAAAAATTTGAAGATTCCTTGACTGTTTTGGTTCTCAGATTGTACACTCTATAAGTTCTACTAGTGGATGAGTATCCTAGAAAGTATTCTTTATCACTTTTTGCATTAAACTTTTCTAGGTTCTCTCTGTCATGTAGAATGTAACAGTCACTACCAAATATCCTGAAATATTTGACAACAGGCTTTTTCCCTCTCTAGAGTTCATAGGGAGTTTTCTTGAAATTAGGTCTGAAGTACACCCGGTTGAATGTATGGCAAGTAGTGTTAATTGCTTCTCCCTAGAAGGATTTTGGCAACTTTTTGTTGTGTAGCATGACATGTGCCATCTCCTGAATGGCCCTATTCTTTCTTTCCACTATCCCATTCTGTTGAGGTGTCTTGGGTGAAGAAAACTCTTGATGTGTGCCTTGATCATTGCAAAAGGTAGCCAGCTTGGTATTTTCAAATTCTCTTCCATGATCACTTTTGATTTTGTCTATCACAGTATCTTTCTCAGCCTGCAATTTCTTGCACAGATGTATCATCTTCTCAGGAGTCTTAGCTTTATTTTTCGAAAGCACAACCCAAATATATCTAGTAAAGTCATCCACAACAACTAGAATACTTCTTTCCACCTAAACTCTGAACTCTGGCAAGACCCATGAGATTAATATGCAATAGCTCCAGAGGTCTTGAAGTTTGAACACTAACTACAGACAGATGTTTAGATTTCACTTGTTTACCTATCTAACATGGTCCACATACGCATTTATCTATTTTCTCAAACATAGGTAAACCCATAACTACCTCACATTTGGAAATCTTCTCTAACTGCTTATGACTGGCATACCCCAACCGTTGTTGCGACAAATTAACTTAATCAATCTTTGCACTAAAGAACTTGTTGTTTATACTTGGTGTTATGCCATAACAATTGTCAGCTGTCCTTACACCAACACACATACAGTCACCTTCTCCATCAAGTATCTCACATTCATACTTAGTGAAGAGAACATTTAATCCATTGTCATAAATCTGACTTATGCTGAGTAAGTTGGCCTCTAATCCATCAACGTACCAAACATCTTTGAAAACTGGCAATCCTAGAATATCCACAGTTCCAATGCCTCTGATCACAGATTTGCTTCCATCTCCAAAAGTGACTATCCCAATCTTTCCTTCAAAGAGTGTTTTGAATAAACCTTTGTTTCCTGTCATATGCCTGGAACAACCACTATCCAAATACCAAAGACAAGAATCACGTGCCTTTAAGGCGGTTAAAGCAGTATAACATACATAATTCTTATCACATGTGATTATACCAAGATACTTAAGGAAAGATTTAACAAAAACAACAAGGGGCAAAGACAACAAGTAGACAAGTTAACATATAAACAAAAATATTTTCTAAGAATCCATGACAACAGGGGTCAAGAATCAGCTCAGAGATTAAAAGATCTACAACAAGAGAGCTACCCACTCTGATACCACTTGTTTGGTTTTTAGACCCCTTAAAACACAACCAGATTAACTTAGTTAATTAGCCAAGTGATTACTCAATCAAATTATGCAAACCTAGGTTATTACAATCAAACAATCATATCAAGTATATAGCAGCGGAAAAATAAATAACACAAAGTTATGATGACCCAAGAAACCACACCAATAAAAACCTAGGGAGGAATTAACCTAGCTATCCTCAAGGTAAACCTGAATCCACAATAGAAAGAATTGAAGTTTTACAATAAGACTTAGACCATTATCATCTTATTGCTACCAACAGTAGAAACTTACTGACATGACTACGTGCAAGCTCCGAGACCACGAACTCCTTCTTTCTTAGATTCTCTAGCAAGTACAAGAACTCCCACTTGTGTATCTTTAAGCTCTTATGGCAGCAACTGAATGATTATCAAGTTCTTGAATGAATCTCCTTCTTGATAATCCTAAGCTTGTGTGAAGGAAAGCTCCTCACAGATCTCACAAGAGATTCACACAAATAGCAATATAAGCAACTTAAAAACGTGGCTAGGGTTTGCCTTATATACCTAGGGCAAAAATATAAAACCCTAAACGTTTTAGGAGTTAGGGTTAAGTTGGAAATTCTGTAGAAAAACGCATTTGCCCGATTTTCGATTGATCGAGCCTAAGCTTCGATAAATCAAGCCAGGCCGAGATGCACATTAAATTCTGTATTAGCTCAATTCCAACTTTACATAAATAGTACAACTTTGAGCACGTAAACAAGACTAAACAACCTGTTTTGATCATGGTTTGCCAACAATACATATTAGAGTTCTAAATACATCTAAGTCTTTAGAACCTAACAGTGATGAAATTGAAGTCGTCACTAAAATGCCAATTACATATATCAATTAGCTCTCTCTCTCTCTCTCTCTCTCCCCCCCCCCCTCCCTCACCTAGCCCACCAACCCAGCTAAGGCTCCCTCACCCAGCCCGCAACTAGCTTGCCGCCAACCCTTTGCCGCCACTAACCCTTTGCCTCTCCTTTGTCCATTCACCCTCCTCTCTCCTTCACCCTTCCCTCTCTCCTCCACCACCACCCCTCCATTCTTTCCCTTTCCCTCCCCTTTTTCCTCCATTAGATCCTCTCTTCCTTCCCTCTATCTCCCCACTTCCCTTACCTTTTCATTCCATAGATTTGAACAATGTAAGTTTTCGTTATTATTATTATTATTGTAAAATTTGGTTTGGATTTGTTTAAATGATATTGGTTTTGAGTAATTCTAAGATTTGTAAGTGTAAGTAAGAATTTATAGTATTTAGTTACTTGTAATGGGCTTTTGTGTTAGTTTCTTGTAATGGGTTTTTTGTTAGTTTCTTGTAATGGGTTTTTTTGTAAGTTACTTGTATTTGGTTTTTGTGTGATTTTAGAGTGCATCTGTTAAATTTTGTAAATTTAAGTTCTCTATTGTTGGTTTTGTTAGGTTTGGATGATGATAAAGAGTGGTTTTCTCTTGGAGATTCTTTGTTTCTAACTGTTCTTTGTTAGGTATATTTTTGTTTTGTGGTGAAACTACCGAGCATTATAATTTTAAGATTTGTTATCATTTGTTGAAACAAGCTTTTGGGTGTGTGTAATATATATATATATATATTTGTATGTGTGTGAAGCTACTAAATTGTTATCTATTTGTTGAAAAAAGGGTGTGTATTTTTTTTTTTTTTGAGATGTTGAGCATTATGCTATAATAGCTAGTAAGTGTATTGATAAACTCTTTATAAATTAGACTTTTTTTTTTGCAGGTTTGTGATAATTTTGGATCTTTTCTTAAAGGTGCACACCTGGCTTGAGCATAGTAAGTAAAATTTGTTCAAATACTTAAAAAACTCTATAGTTGTGATGTTGATGATTGGTTTTGTGGTGAGTTGTTGTATTGGAGAAAGCAGGTGGCTTGTATGGTGTTATAAAGTGGTTTAAATTTATATTGGGAGTGTTTTTTTGGAATTGTGAATGAATATTGTTGATTTATATGTGATGGATATTATTTAATTTTTTTTTAATACTTGCAAGCATTATATATCGTGATGTTGATTATTGTTTTTGTGGTGAGTTGTTGTGTTGGAGCAAACAGTTGGCTTGCATGGAGTTATAAGGTGGTTTAAACTCATATTATTGGGAGTGTTCTCATAGCTTTTTTTTTTTTTTTTTTTTTTTAATGTGAATTTTATAATGCTTTTTTTTAATAGAAGTGTTCATTGCTCATAAATATAATCTCCATTTCATACACACTAAATTATTATGAGGATTATCTCAAAAACATAGTTATAAGAATGAATTTCTTTTAAATGATGCCAAAGTATTTTGATTAAGAGACTTAAACTAACCTTATTGATCACGAGTCTTGAAAACATGTACACCAATCTTTTGGAGTTTTTCATAATGCTAAATTGACTTTATATAGAAGTTTTAGAAAAAGAGTATATGACTCACGACAATTTGCGTCTTTTATTTTATTTTACTTTTTCTAATATGCTATATGATACATTGTACCTTGCCTATTGTTAGGTTTAAAGAATGAATCTTTCAACTTTGTTAGGTAAAAAAAAAAACATATATGTCTTAAGAATTAAGGAATTTGTATTGTCCATACATCACATCTATTAAGTTCAAGCTAAGAATTCTAAGTAGTGTGCATTTGGTAGGTGTAGTGGACACACCATTTGTGTAATAATGCCAAAACATCTATAAATATATATATATATATATATAATCAAGAATTTATGATTAATAGATGTAAAGTTATATGATTATAGGATTAATGTATAATAGAAGTTTAGTACACCCATATTTTGGTCTTAAAAATCCCATCAAGCCAATTATCTAAATTTGCAACCTTTATTCAATATATAGTAATCAATCATTTGATTGGATAGAGACTATACACATTCAAAAGATTAATCAAGTGTTCCAAAAATCTTGAATACTCACAAATAAAGAGTTGATTGATCAAAAGTAAATACTAATTAGGAGTGTTTGATGCATATGGTACGCCTAAAATGACAACTAATAATTCAATAACAATCTTGAAAATTGTCCAGTTGTTATGATTAGGATAGAGTGGCTAATATTGCTTTGATGGGTTATCTCACTTATCTATTATACAAAATTACAAACACTTAATTAGTTAATTTTAAACAAAAGCAATATTATTGAAATAATTTAAGCTGTAAGAATATTTACTATACATTCAATTCTGCTTTTTTCTAATCTTGTTAATGATATTTTTGAATAAATCAGATTGTTATCATGCATATTATGAAAAGTGAAATTCATATTATAAGGTGGTTTTATATTGTGATGTTGATGATTGGTATTATGGTGGACTTATATTATACTTTTCTTTTGCAGGTTAATTACTCATTGTTTGTGATAACTTTGGATTTTTTCTTAAAGGTGTATGCATAGCTTGAGCATAGTAAGTAAAATTTGTTTCCATACTTAAAAATCTCTATACTTGTAATGTTGATGATTGGTTATATGGTGGATTGTTGTGTTGGAGCAAGCGGGTGGTTTGCATAGAGTTATAAACTGGTTTAAATTCATATTGAGAGTGTTTTATTTTTTATTTTATTTTTATTTTTTTATTGAATTGTGAATAGATATTGTTGATTTATATGTGATGGATATTATTTAATTGTTTTTAATACTTGTAAGCATTAGTGATGTTGATAATTGGTTATGTGGTGGGTTGTTGTGTTGGAGCAAGCGGGTGGCTTGCATAAAGTTATAAGGTGGTTCAAATTCATATTAGGAGTGTTTCTTATATATGTGTATCATTCCATCCCTATCATGTTTGAAAACGTATAACATATGTAGTATTACTGTTGTGATTGTTTGTTTCTTTCTCTCTTTCAAATGATAGGAAAATATTATCAAAGTGAAAGAGGATCATTGTTAAGATCCTAATGCAATTCCCTTTACACAAGAGATCTTAAACATTGTCAATAGAACAATAAATTCTAATCAAATTTTTAAGGTTGAATTTAATCAACCATTTTGTTGGTTTTATTCCATGCCAAATTTTCTTGTATTTTAGCCATTAAAAACCCTGTATTTAGGTGGGAATCATGTAAGGGTAGTGAGTGAGAGAGTGTGAAGAAATGCTTAAAATTGTGCAAGGATGCAAAGACTCACGGCTGGGATTTGCGGGTGACTCGTAACTGGCAAGCCGCTAGCTTCAGTACACGAGTGAAGCGTGCAGAGAAGATGAACTGTCATGCTAGTTGGAGCACTATAGGACAAAAAGTCTAGTCTGACCGTTCTATTAGCTTGCGGCTTGAACTCACGACTCAGTCAAGTTGCGAGGCCAGGCCGCCAACCAGCCCTGTTTTGAAAAATCTGACTCTTTGCATTCCACTCTCACCCCAGTATAAATATCCCTTATACCCACGAAATGTAAAGAGCTTCCAGAGCGAATTTTTAGAGAGAAACCCTAGAGAAAAACAAGATTAATTCATCCACAATCTTTACATAAAGACTCTTCAAATTTCTTTACTTTCATCCTCTCCATTGTTACATCCTTGAGAGGTTCTTACCCAAATCCTTTTCTCACCATACCCACATCTGTGAGAAGGCTATTTGGTGCTTTAGGAAGTAGTTAGGAAGGGACCAATGATTATTGGTTGATGCTATGGGCTATAGCGGAATCCCATAAGCTACAGAAGACAAAGGTTAGGCGCAACCTCGTTGGAGCAAAAAGCTTGGAGGGTTTAGGTACACTGGGTAGATTAGGCTTGGAAGGTCTTCTGATGTTCATGTATCCCAACTTCATTTTTTAGTCGATTATTGACCGCTTGGAGGGTAGCGGAGAGGTTTTACACTGAGAGTTTTGGTTTCCTCTTTGATAACACATCGCAGTGTTGTCTTTGTGTTTGCATCTCTCTTCCCTTAATCTTTGCCATTTAATTTCTACTGTGGATGTGATTTTAATTGGTTTAGATGTTTTTATCAATTCTATTATTAGCTTATGTTCATGTTCCGCACATTTATTGTTTGATAATAAGCTTAAATTGATAATTTGTAATTGGTGGTCTAAACATTTATAGTGTTTTACACACTATTTGAACATTCAAAATCCAACTATAAATTAAAATAGGGCTGCACAAAATAATAATAAAAAACTTATTTATATATTAAAAATAATAATACTTTTTGAAATAATTAACTCTTTTTAAAAATGTGTTTAATTAATTATAATATTTACAAATTTATAAATTAGAAAACAATTAATTGTGCGAAGCATGGTTAACAACTAATAATAATAAAAATAAAACAATAACAATAATAATAACAACAAATTTAATAAACTTAAACTTGTTTGTGTCTATTATTATTAGGCTCTCCCTTCCTCTAATTTTATATATCGAGTTAGATGTATGATTAGATTTTTTATAGTTTATTTATATTAGAATTCTCGTTTTTTATACTGAATTAAAATCATTCAAATCCTCTGAAAGGAAAGTAGGTGGCTCTTATCAGAAATTAAAGAAACAAAGTGAATCTGAAATGGAAACTAAAAGGATAGATATAGTGTGGTTCTCACATAAATTAAGACACATGGAGCAAAAACTGAACTCCAATTTCAAATTCAAATTGAACACCTGGAAATGTGGTCCTCACATAAATTTGGACACATGATGCAAAATTGAACTCTAATTTGAAATTCTAATTGGACTTTCTCTGAACTTTGCCTATATATATATATATATATAAATATATATCTTCTTTTTTTGTTTAATTTATCCTAGCACAAAAAAAAAAAAAAAAAAAAAAAAAGAAGAAGAAGAAAGAAAGAAAGAAAATATGTGTATATTCAAAATCCTTATTGCAATTGTGTTTATTTTATCAAGCTTAATTTTAGGCTTCGACGCAATTGGTTCTTCTTTTTCTTTATCTTTTGGTTTTAAATTATTTATTGCCATTTTCAAATTACTTAAAATGCTTTTTTTTTCTTCTTCTTAATACAGGAAACTCATCTTCGCTTTCCCCACATTTATCCAAGGTGGCAACCAAGCAGTATCAGCTGGATAAAACGATAGGGAACCTAGTTTTGAGGAAATCTATTGGGGCTGTGTTGGGAGGCGTGCTATTTTGCTGCACAAAAGGACAGAGGAAATGTCAGTTCATTATAGCAGATCTTAGTATCCTAGTGGGTGCAGTTCTAACTTCATTGTCAAATGGAACTAGGTTCTAACTTAGTATCCTAGTGGGATAACATGTAGTCTACTTACTCTTTCAACCCCACTAATAGAGATTGTAAACATAAACATAAACATAAATGTAATCTACTTACTCATTACATATAAACATGATCGTTTGAACTAATGGATTTTGAAAATAAAAATATCAAAACGATTACTTAAAAGAAAAGTTTTTGTTACCATTATATATGGTCCTTAACTTTTGCATTTTGTAGTCCCTAATGTTTCAATTGTGTTAGTTTAGTCCATAACCTTTTGTCATTGTGTCAAACTTGTCCCTACTATTCATTAAGAGATGGATAGAAAATAATGATGTGGTTAATGGCGGAAATAAAATATTTTTTTTATGCAACTTGGGTTTCACAAAGAATAACACATGTTTTTTGAATATATATATATATACATATATAATAAAAAAGAACACAATGGGAGGATTGAAATCCCTAACTTCTTCCCCACAAAGTCTAATTCACAAATTACTCTAATAATTATAAGATAAAGACACCAACCACTAGGAAATCTTAGCTATTATACCCTTGTCACTCCCACCCTAACACCAATTTTACTAAGAAACAAATTGAGTTCATGACACTAAGAAACCCAAAAGCAATCAAACTTTGACATCTCAGCATTTATTAAAAAAAAAAAAAAAAACCACTAGACCATGTAATTAAATAACCATAAAAAAAAAAAAAAAAAAAGAGTTTACAAAATTAATTTAATAATATATTTTTTTTCATTTTCTATTTGTTTTTCTTAGGGATAATTACACATAACCCACCTGTGGTTTGGGCAAAAATCACTTTGCCTACCCGTGGTTTGAAAAGTATCACTTAACCCACCTGAGGTATGTTTCCATCACTCTCCGAAACCCACCTCAGTCTCTGCTGTTACAAAAACACCTTTTAACCCCAAAACAGAACATAACGAGAATCAAAACACCCAAAACTCAAAAACTATTCGAGAGAGAGACCCGAGGTGTGATCAGCTTGTTCTTCATGGTTTGGAGCATCTGAAGGGGAGAAAACACTTGGTTTGCATCATCAAAGCTAGGTAATGTATGTGTGACTGCTGTTCATTGCGACCCACCCATGTATTTGTGTCTGTTCTTGATTTAGGTTTTCAAATTTTGTTCAAGTGTGAACTTACTGTGTAAAAGTCTAAATTTGTACTTCCCAGGAATCGTGTTATGTTAATATGTCTTCATCAAGTGGTAACTTTTCGAGTTCATGTGGACATATGTGCAATGAGCAGACTTGTGTTTTGAGAATAAGTTTGAGTTTGTACAATTTTGGGAGGAGGTTCTTGGGTTGTAGCCGTTATAAGGTTGGTCCTAAGTGTCCTTTCTTTGTTTGGCTAGATAACCCAACCTGTCCTCATGGGAATGAAACTGCACCTTTGGCTCTAGAGAAGATGTCTAGGCTTCAGAGTGCTCTCCAGCTTGCCAATGAGAGGGAAAGGATAGCTCTAGAAATGGCCGAAGAAGCTAGGAAAATGGTAGAAAAGGCTCTTGAAGAGGAAGCCAAAGCCAAGGAGAGGGAGAGAAAGGCTCGAGCTATCTGTGCAAAAGCTAAGGAAAAAGCATTGTTTGCTAAAGAGAAGAAGAGAATGTGGAAGTCTGCATGCATTTTGTCATGGATCTTTTTTGTTATTGTTATGTTGTTGTGTTTTGCCTCAATTGAGTTCTCTGGAGTGAAGCGACCTAGATTGTTGCCCTGAAGTAGTTAATTGGTTAGTAGAGATAGTTATGGCAATGGTGTTAATGAATTTGCATTGTAATAACACTAGCCTACTGATGTAATGTTTTGATGTGTCAATGAATGAAGAATTGGTCAATTAATGAGTATTTTGTGCATACCATAACAACCATTCAATGGAAGAATTGGTCAATTATACTAATCAATTATCAAGAATTTGCATTGTGAATGAAGAATTGGTCAATAATGAATGACCTGTGCATACCATAACAATATACTTGGAGGTCAATTATCAATGACCTGGTCATACCATAAATTCCATACACTATATTGGAAAAATATACTATCAATTAGTTTGAAAATAATGTAATTTAGTTTCAACAAATAATGTCAATTGAAAGGAGATTATGTCAATTATCAATGACTTGTGATTTAGTTTGAACAAATAATTTAGATACAATCTAAACTTCCATACACCATAACTTCCATAAACTAAACTTCCATGTAATTTAGTTTGAACAAATAATGTCAATTGAATGGAAATTATGTCAATTATCAATGAGTTGTGATTTAGTTTGAACAAATAATTTAGATACAATCTAAACTTCCATTCACCATAACTTCCATAAACTAAACTTCCATGTAATTTAGTTTGAACAAATAATGTCAATTGACTAGGGTAGTAATCACTGTTGGGTTTTACAGAGCCATTTTGATTGTGAGGGTGACGATCCTAGGTCTACCGATGGTATACCCATGGAGACCAGGTCTGGGAGACAATAGTCGGTTGAGACAAGCACCTTCCATCTAAGTTGCGAGGAGTATGTTGTCTTCTCTATTGACTGGGGTAGTAATCACTGTTGGGTTAAGATAGCTTGATCTTGGTTAATTAATTCAATTATCCAAGTTGATTAATTAGGTTCAATTGCATGCAAATTGTGGAGGCACCAACAAATCACCAAAAATACTAAATGCAGTGGAAAATAAATTTGACATGGTAATTTGTTGACAAATGGGGAAAATCTCACAAGGCAAAAACCCTACTGGGTGATTTTAAGGTCATCACTTCCAAGAATCCACTAATCAACAATCAAGCAGTTACAAGTATAAGGAATTTTATTAACTACCTTTGGCCTATCCCGAAATACCAACCTACAGTTGAACTTTCGCTTTAATACCCAATTGGACTTGATCTTGTAGTAGCCTTTTTTCCCTTGACGCATAAACCTTCAATTTGTGACTAACCCTTTTGTACAGATCCAAAGCACATGAAAAACTCCAACAACTTGAACAAATGTTGTTGTCTGCAAAGTTCTTCATTTCATCAACAATGAAGATCTGGAAGCACTTGGTTACAAATCCCTGTGGCATACAAACACAATAGTTTCACATAGAGAAGATAAGTTTCTTAGTCTCTGTATTCGTGTGTGACGGCCTTTAAAATAAGTTTTATATGTGTCTAGGGTTGTGAGAAAAGAAACCCCAAGCAAATATACAAGGCTGGGTCGAATTTCAGATCTGAAAATTTTGAAATCATAATTCTCGATAGATTGAGCTGCTGCCGAGCTATCTATCTTGCTTCACATTAAGTCTAGATAGCAGGCATCTATCGAGCTATCAATCGAGACTTAATGAACATCTTTTCTTCACTTGTTTCTTGGATTAATCCTCATGTCTTTAATACTTGATTTGAACAACATGTTTCTTTAAGTACTAAACTCATCTTAAATCTACTCAATTACAAGTAAAGTGCATTTTATCAAGGATTAGCCAATTACATAAAATATAACCCTAACAATCACAATTTTGGTCATAAAACTATATAGACCGCAATTTTTGGTCAAGTGGTGCAACTTTTGGTCATAAAACTATATAGACCGCAATTTTGCATAATTTCACCTGGCCCTCACTTGGCACACGATCAAGCCATCTGCAGACAGATTATGAGAAGTTATACCAAAAATAATGGTATAAAATTAGTTCCAACGACGACGTAGATGACAAAGATTAACTTTGTTCAATCTTTCTTGATAGTATTATCAGTGGGAGAAGTTATTGGCACATCAACATCATCCCCAAGGTACAACAAAATAACCACCTGTTGTATACTTGACAAATATATACAAATTTGTAAGGTAAAAGCTCCACAATATAATACCTCCTATGTATTCCCAGAAATTAGGAGAGTTTTTACTTTTACTTTTATTATTTATTCAAAGAGTTGAAGGCTGTAGGAAACAAGGTGGCTCTGGATGGAGTTTAGGAAGAAACTCTCATTTGTGTAGTGTAAAGAGATCCCACAAGAGAGCTGTTAATATGCCTACGAGAGGAAAAAAAAAAAAAAAAATTCTTAAAATTGTAAACTAATTGAAACTAGGTTTAACTCACACCCATTAACAATATAATAATGGACAATAATCAACACTTAAGTTATAGATACGGGGAAAAAGTGGGATACTACTCTCTCTTGTAGGTAGTTTAAGAAAACGGGTAAAAAAAAAAAATTCTACACCGTACACAACGTTTATAAGGAATTATAAATAATGCAGTGCACCGTGGACGAGCATGCAGTAATTAAGAGAGAATGGCATTATATGGATGCAAGTAAATACTATATCTATATATGACATTTAACAATATATAGTAGAACTATCCTTTTATTGTGAAATTATATTTCTTTCTAAATACAGTATTTTATATTTTTCTAATTTATTGTAAACTCGAATTATGCATATAAACTTAAAGCAGAGTAATCATTATTTTGTTATAGAGATGCTCAATAATTAGATGAAAAAGGTCATTTTATATCACAAATAGTCTACATCGATAGTCTACACACACAAAAGGCATAAGGATACAATTTCATCTAAAACACAGCAGACACAACAAAGTATGATTCTTATTACAATACCCCTTTAGATTCAAAGCTTAGCAGACACACCGATGTGTCTTACAAGTTCCACGGACCCATATGAAACACAACCATCTTTATTTTTTTATTTATTTAGCCAAAACAAACTCGAACTTAAAACATCACAAAATGTAATCAACAAGATTACACAACCATCCAAAATCATTAAGAAATGCAAGTACTTCCAGATTTGGGCTTAACCATTGCCAAACCTTTTCCTTAATTGTTCAACATATTCATAAACCTTCTTCTGGTCAGGAAGAGTCTTGGCCACAGTCTCTTTCTGCAAGCACCTCTTAGCCCATGCAACAATCTTGGGGCACTCTGCCTCTATGTTGAATTCTCCAAAGGTCTCCATTGCATAGAACCAACTGTAGTAGGGGATAAGAGAAAGATCCACAAACCCAAATGTTTCACCCCCAAAGTAAGGCTTGTCACCAAGCTCTCCCTCCAATATCTTGAAGATTTCAAAGAATTCCTTCTTGCCTGCCTCTTTTTCTTCTTTCGTGAACAATATCTTCCTTAAAACTTCAATAACCTACATATTCCACACATTTTACTACCACTTCCCAGATATTATATAACGTGCTTGAACAATGACATTGACCGTAGTGAATTTCAAATCAAGTCCACTGGACTAGGAGATTATTTCTTTAAACCTTAGCAAAGGCGGAAGGCCCATATAAGGTGCTCTTAGTTGCAGGACATTAATCTTACTCAAATATATTAAATCCGTGGTAAATCAACTTACATTATTGACGGTAGGATAGAAGAACAAGACTCAGTATATTGGACTTAAGATCACTCCTTTTTTTTTTTTTAATCACAACACTTTCTATGATCTGCTAGAACTCGCAAACTTTAATCATGTTTGGTCAAAATGTCAAATTAAGTACTAAAGTCATCATGTCTAATTGAATCTTACAAGTATCATAGCCATTATAAGACCTGCAAAATACTAAACTCTAATAGAATCTAAACATTAAACACATAATAGTTTTTTTTTTTCTTTTTCTTTCCTTTTTTTTTTTTTTTTTTTAGAAAAATCTGGTGAATCTAACTTAATATTAATTCTAAAAAAAAAAAACAAAAAACAAAAACAGAACGTACAAAAGGAAAGAGAGTGAAAAGAAATAGCAGAAAACGTACCTTCTTATCAACAAAATCAGCCCAGAACCTGGAATGAGCTCTCTGGTAAGGATCAATGGGCAGCAATGGACACCTGTCCTTCCAGACCTCATCTATGTACTGAACAATGATGAGGGACTCACACACCGGTTTCCCGTTGTGGATGAGAACTGGGATCTTCTTGTGAATGGGGTTCATCTCTAAAAGCAGAGGACTTTTGTTCCTCAAGTCCTCGTCCTTGTACTCATACTTGATACCCTTCTCAGCCAGAGCAATCCTCACCCTCATCCCAAACATACTGGGCCAGAAATCTAGCAGAACCACCTCGTCCGCCATTGTCACAGAACTGAAGATATTGAAGCAAAATAGAAAGGGCAGGGAAAAGAAAGGAGAGATGAAGAAGTGAGAGATGGTATAAGGAAAAGACTTTGAAGATAGCGTGGATTTATAGTCAAAGGCGGCGGTTAATTCGGTATTTCATTAATAAACAAACAAATAATGCTGAAGTATGACTTTGACTAAAAGTATCTACTCCCTAGACTATCAATTTTGATAACCAAATTCGTTTTTAGTTTCTGGATCCTTTCACAATCCGGCCGATGTCATTGCTTTGCTCATATAATTTTTTACTGTAGCATTGCTTACAGAGTGGGTATTGCGTCCTTGACTTTTTTTTTTTTTTAAATCAACTGCGTATGAATTTTATTGTGAAGGAAACAGAGTAATTACAAAATAGAAAAAAACTGGCTTGCTCCAAAAAAATATGGCTAAACCAAAGTCGATCGCTAGTCTGTTTCATGTTGACCGAGATGCTAAAATGTGGAACGCAAAATTAGCTTCTCTAGGAATTAGGAATCCAACTATAACTGTAATTTGGTATTAACGTTGCCAATCTGAAAGAATAGAAATCCTCCATGTTTCTGAGCTGCCTGGTGATATAAGAGCATCCACGGAAATCTTTGAGTGGCTTTCTATTGTCACAATTAAGGCCCTATTTAGTATCGGTGTTTAAATAACGAAAACTGTTGTTTAAATACCACAATACGTATTTGCACACAATTATTTACCTAAACATATTTTCACAAAACTTAAATAACATTACTAAAAATCTTTTACTAAACGGACCCTAAAACATTGGTCAAGAGCAAGGAGTAGCCCACATGATTGCTTTAGTTCCAGCTTTGACGGGATACTTTGTCTCTTTTGACTTTTTCTCCCCCCTAATAATTAGCTGTTTTCTTATAGGGATAATTACACATAACCCACTTATGGTTTGGACGAAAATCATTTTGCGTACCTGTGGTTTGAAAAGTATCACTTAACCCACCGAGGTATTCCGTCACTCTCTGTAACCCACCTCGGTCTTTGCTGTAACAAAAACACTTTTTAACCCCAAAACAAAACATAACGAGAATCAAAACACCCAAAACTCAAAAACTATTTGAGAGAGAGACCCGACGTATGATCAGCTTGTTCTTCATGGTTTGGAGCGTCTGGAGGGGGAGAAAACACTTGGTTTCCATTATCGAAGCTAGGCAAGGTATGTGTGACTGCTGTTCATCGCGACCCACCCACGTATTTGTGTCTGTTCTTGATTTAGGGTTTCAGATTTTGTTCAAGTGCGAACTTACTGTGTGAAAGTCTAAATTTGCACTTCCTAGGAATCGTGTTATGTTAATATGTCTTCAACAAGTGGTAACTTCTTGGGTTCATGTGGACATATGTGCAATGAGCAGACTTGTGTTTTGAGAACAAGTTTGAGTTTGTACAATTTTGGGAGGAGGTTCTTGGGTTGTAGCCATTATAAGGTTGGTCCTAAGTGTCCTTTCTTTGTTTGGCTTGATAACCCAACCTATTCTCGTGGGAATGAAACTGCACCTTTGGCTCTAGAGAAGATGTCTAGGCTTCAGAGTGCTCTCCAACTTGCCAATGAGAGGGAAATGACAGCTCTGGAAACGGCAGAAGAAGCTAGGAAAATGGTAGAAAAGGCTCTTGAAGAGGAAGACAAAGCCAATGAGAGGGAGAGAAAGGCTCGAGCTGTCTGTGCAAAAGCTAAGGAAAAAGCATTGTTTGCTGAAGAGAAGCAGAGAATTTGGAAGTCTGCATGCATTTTGTCATGGATCTTTTTTGTTATTGTTATGTTGTTGTGTTTTGGCTCAATTGAGTTCTCTGGAGTGAAGCGACCTAGATTGTTGCCCTGAAGTAGTTAACTGGTTAGTAGAGATAGTTATGACAATG
Organism: Quercus suber; assembly: GCF_002906115.3. Lineage (NCBI taxonomy): Eukaryota > Viridiplantae > Streptophyta > Magnoliopsida > Fagales > Fagaceae > Quercus > Quercus suber. Next base: position 424,105 of record NW_027069620.1, read on the forward strand.
GTGTTAATGAATTTGCATTGTAATAGCACTAGCCTACTAATGTAATGTTTTGATGTGTCAATGAATGAAGAATTGGTCAATTAATGAGGATTTTGTGCATACCATAACAACCATTTAATGGAAGAATTGGTCAATTATACTGGTCAATTATCAAGAATTTGCATTGTGAATGAAGAATTGGTCAATTACGAATGACCTGTGCATACCATAACAATATACTTGGAGGTCAATTATCAATGACTTGGTCATACCATAACTTCCATACACTATATTGGAAAAATATACTGTCAATTAGTTTGAAAATAATGTAATTTAGTTCGAACAAATAATGTCAATTGAATGGAAATTATGTCAATTATCAATGATTTCTGATTTAGTTTGAACAAATAATTTAGATACAATCTAAACTTCCATATACCATAACTTCCATAAACTAAACTTCCATGTAATTTAGTTTGAACAAATAATGTCAATTATCAATGACTTGTGCATACTGTAACAACCATTCCACAATAACAACTTCGATACAATCTATATTGGAAAAATATACTTGGACACAATCTGCAGTAACAATAAACAAATTTCCATATAATTTAGTTTGGACAAATATTGTTCCATACAAACTGTAATACCACAACTTCCATATAACAATCTAGAGTGTATTGTACCTTAATTACAAAAAAGCACATTCCAAGGCCAGCTACATATATATATATACATATATACACATACATATAATTGCTCAAAACAAGGTGATTGTTTTTGACACTAATTGATAATTACAAAAAGCCAACAGTGGTGTTCACAAAAAAACAAAAAGGCCCACATGTTCCCACTAGCTTTACTCCCAATGCTAGCATGCGTACCCACTAGCTTCATTCATTTCTTGCCTTTACTCTTTCCTCTTTCCACCCACTGAATTCATTTTTGGTGGCCTTTGTGCAGCAAGCTGTCCTCTAGTCCTTACACCACCAGTGCTCCTATTTGCATGTGAAGGCTACAAAATAAAAAATAGATCCACTTGTTAAAAAATATCACAGTCTACACAACCATCCAGGAAAGAGGTTAGTCAACCAAGTTACCTGTGAAGAACTTGGTAAGGTATCCCAAGTCTCCCTAGGTGTGTGAGACTCTGGCTGTGAGGAAGAGAACCATCCTACACTCCTGTGAGATGGCCTAGGTTGATTTCCTTGCTGTGAGGATGATGAAGGTTGAGTGGAAGACATCATGTTGTAGGCCTAGGTAAGTTGTTGGGATGGTGGCCTTTGTGCAGGCTCAGGTGCAGATCTAGGTGTAGGCTCCCTTCCTCTTGCCTGCAACAAAACCCAATTTCAATACAGTGTTTATTGTAAGTTTAAAAAAAGGTTTTTTTTTTTTTTTAAATCCTAATTACTTACAGCTTTTTCTCTTGCAAGTCTCTGTCTCCTCTACCATGGTGTCTCCCCAGTGATGCCAGTCTTGCACCCTCTTGAGTTATGCCCTTCCTTTTTGCATTTTCACATCTTACAGGTCTGTTCAGCCTACTTGCTTTGTAAGGGTTCCTAGGCTTATCAGAAGCCCTCTTTCTTTGCTAGGTGGTTTGCCTGGTGGTTTGTATATGTGAGGTGCTATGGGAGCAGGGTGTCCAGTTTCAGCCCATTCTGACTGGCCAGGCATGGGAGGAAGTACCCTTGTATATCTCCATGTAAGTCTCTTCAAAGTAGCATGGGAGGAAGTACCTTATTGTATATCTCCATGTAAATTTCTTTGAAGTAGCATGGGTGGGTATAGTCTTCTAGTGTCTCAATGTTTGTATAAATGGCTATTATGGCATGTTTGGAGGGAATGCCATTTAAGTCCCAAAACCTATAGCTACATGTCTTCTTCACCAAATCAATTACATGCCTTTCATACTGACTACCTACCTCATAAAGGAAACTCCCAGCTGGGGTAGCACTAAATGGCTTACTTTCAACCTTCAATTTCTCCAACCTATCTTATATGCTTAGACACAACTTTCCAACATACTTCTGTATCCCTTCCCTTTTTGTGTAAAGCCTAGTCATAAGTCTAACCCTAATCCACTCCAACATTGCCAAGATAGGCTTGTCCCTAGACTTCAATATCATTGCATTAAAAGATTCACTCAAATTATTTACCAAACAATCTGTTAAGGCCCTAGTACTGAAGTTTGACCTTGTCCATTGTGCAGGTGCAATGTTTGCATGATACTCGTATGCCTTTTTATCCAAATCTCTTATGTACTGCATGCATCTCTTAAACTGCCTTACTGTTGTGGCAGTAGCACACCTCTATAGTGCATCCTTCAGCTCCAATCTCTTGTGATCAACTTTGAAATTGTTGTAGATGTGTTTCACACAGTATCTATGCTCCACAGTAGGGAATAGTGTCTCTATTACAGGTATAAGCCCCTGCAAATAAGCAAACAAACAAACAAAACAAGTTAGCTTAGCAAACAAAGTAAACTATTCAAGTGTAACAAAACAAAGTAAACTTGCATACCTTTTGCCTATCAGAAATGAAGACCAACTGAAGCTCCTCTGGCCTCCTTATATCATCAGCAAAAATTTCCAAAAACCATATCCAAGACTCCTTGGTTTCTTGTTCCACAACAGCCATGGCTACTAGAAAAATGTTGTCATTTGCATCATTGGAAGTGGCAGATAAGATTTTCCCACCAAATCTGTGGTTTATGTGACAACCATCTAAACCTATAAATGGCCTGCATCTACGTAGAAATCCTACCTTCTGAGCATTGAACCTAACATACATCCTCTTAAATTTTGGCTAGGAAGTCTTATTAGCCATTTCTGTCTGCAGTATAACCCTACTCCCCTTGTCTGCAGTGGTTATCATTTGTGCATAGTCCCTAAGGACACCATATTGCAGTTGCTCATCTCCATTGATCAAATCCTTTGCCTTTCTCTTTGACCTATACAGTTGGTTTACACTTAGGTCAACAGATAAATTTTGCATCACATGGTTGTGTACACCACTCACCTCCCAATTAGGATTTTTGCTAAAATCCTCAATGAATTGGCTGTTTTTAAAAGACTTGGGGCAAGTACAGTCATCAGTCAAGGTCTTAATTTGAAATGTTAGCTCTCCACTTATTTGAGATGCATAACATCTCCATACACACCCATTCTTGTAGTGAACTGATATCTTGGTCCTCTCATTAAGCTTGAATTTGATGTCAATAGGTTTTTTGACTGCATACTCCCTCAAAGCAGCTCTGAACACCTTTGCATTAGGAAACTTCATCTCCTTCTTCAGTACAACATTTCTCATGTCACTCTTAGCATTAAACTCTACTTGCTCAGCTACCTGCTCATCATCAGACCCATCCATGCTTACCAGGTCATCCTCAAGGGTTGGCTCAGCCCACTCAGGGTTTGCATGGGGTGCATTGCTTGATTCTGGGGCTGTGTGGGGTGCATTGCTTGATTTTGGGGCTGTGTGGTGTAGAACCTTGTGGAGCTAAGTTTTGAGCAGAAAATATATTATCACCAAAGTCATCCCCCTCTAGGCCTTCATTTAGCCAATCATCATCATCATCATCAAGCCTATCATCATCTCCTTCAACATTATGTTCTTCATCTCTTGCACCAATCTCAACATCCTCAACATTTCTTCTTCATCATTCTCATCATCATCTTCATCATAATCACTATCCAAATCTATTTCATCCCTTGCTGCATCACCACCTAAACCACTTACATCACCACCTACATCACATAACCCACATGTAGTTTGGGCGAAAATCATTTTGCCTACCCGTGGTTTGATAAGTATCACTTAACCCACCTAACGTATGTTTCCGTCACTCTCCGTAACCCACCTCGGTCTCTGCCATTACAAAAACACCTTTTAACCCCAAAACAGAACATAACGAGAATCGAAATACCCAAAACTCAAAAACTATTCGAGAGAGAGACTTGAGGTGCGATCAGCTTGTTCTTCGTGGTTTAGAGCGTCTGGAGGGGTAGAAAACACTTGGTTTGCATCATCGAAGCAAGGCAAGATGTGTGATTGCTGTTCTTCTGCATTTGGGTTCTTCCACACATGTTTTTTATCGCAACCCACTCACGTAGTTAGGCTTTGCTCTTCATCTGCACATTTAAATTTTTTTTTGTATGTTAAATGTCCATTTTGCTATTTATATGTAGAATCGCTTAGGATTAGATGTATTGCTATGGTTGTTTATAAAATGCATATACCTGAAAGAATCAAGTTTATTTGTCAATGATTGCACTTGTTTGTGAACTGTGGGTAGTGTGGTCCCTATGAATTTGTTGGGAATTTGGCTTTAGATGTGCTTTATATGGTCCTTTGTCCATGTGTTGTTGACTTATTGTCTCTTTTGGCTTCTTGTCATTTTCTACATGTCAGTGTGTAAACAAACTATATTTGAATTGCAGATGGTTGACTTCACATTTGACATTGAAAATCATGTTGGGGGATGTTTTGTTGAGGAGCCAACCATTAAATATGTGGGTGGGTTTGTACGTTTACTGACAAAGATTGACCCTGACAAGTTGAGTTTCTTTGAAATTTGGGATTTATGCCATCTAGTTGGTGCTTCTAAAGAACACAGTATATATAAGTATTTACTTCCTGCAGGTGATCTACAGGATGATTTAAGAGACATAGAAACAGATGCAGATGTCCTAAACATGACTACCCTGCATAGGGCATGGCCAACTGAAAAAATCATAATCTATACTGAAATAAATGTGGAGCCACTGGCAGTTGAGTATCCTAATGAAGGGGGAGTAGCAGATGGTGGTGTAGGCGGTGATGGGCTTGGGGGTGTGGCAGATGGTGTAAATGGTGATGTAGGTGGTGATGTAAGTGGTTTAGGTGGTGATGCAGTAAGGGATGAAATAGATTTGGATAGTGATTATGATGAAGATGATGATGAGAATGATGAAGAAGAAGATGTTGAGGATGTTAAGATTGGTGCAAGAGATGAAGAACAGAATGTTAAAGGAGATGATGATGGGCTTGATGGTGATGATGATGATTGGCTAAATGAAGGCCTAGAGGGGGATGACTTTGGTGATGATATATTTGCTGCTCAAAACTTAGCTCCACAAGGTTCTGCACCCCACACAACCCCAGAATCAAGCAATGCACCCCACACAGCCCCAGAATCAAGCAATGCACCCCATGCAGACCCTGATGGGCTGAGCCAGCCCTTGAGGATGACCTAGTAAGCATGGATGGGTCTGATGATGAGCAGGTAGCTGAGCAAGTAGAGTTTAATGCTAAGAGTGACATGAGAAATGTTGTACTGAAGAAGGAGATGAAGTTTCCTAATGCAAAGGTGGTCAGAGCTGCTTTGAGGGAGTATGCAGTCAAAAAACCAGTTGACATCAAATTCAAGCTTAATGAGAGGACCAAGATATCAGTTCACTGCAAGAATGGGTGTGGGTGGAGATGTTATGCATCTCAAATAAGTGAAGAGCTAACATTTCAAATTAAGACCTTAACTGATGACTGTACTTGCCCCAAGTCTTTTAAAAACAGCCAAGCAACATCAACTTATGTTGCTAAGAGGTTCATTGAGGATTTTAGCAAAAATCCAAATTGGGAGGTGAGTGGTGTACATAAAGATGTAATGCAAAATTTGTCTGTTGACCTAAGTGTAAACCAACTGTATAGGTCAAAGAGAAAGGCAAAAAATTTGATCAATGGAGATAAGCAACTGCAATATGGTGCCCTTAGGGACTATGCACAAATGATAACCACTGTAGACAAGGGGAGTAAGGTTATACTACAGACAAAAATTGCTGATGAAACTTCCCAGCCAAAATTTAAAAGGATGTATGTTAGGTTCAATGCTCAGAAGGTAGGATTTCTAGGTGGATGCAGGCCATTTATAGGTTTAGATGGTTGTCACATAAAGCATAGATTTGGTGGGCAAATCTTATCTGCCACTTCCAAGGATGCAAATAACAACATTTTTCCAGTAGCCATGGCTGTTGTTGAACAAGAAACCATGGAGTCTTGGATATGGTTTTTTGAAATTTTTGCTGATGATATAGGGAGGCCGGAGGAGCTTTTGTTGGTCTTCATTTCTGATAGACAAAAGGTCTGCAAGTTTACTTTGTTTTGTTACACTTGAATAGTTTACTTTGTTTGCTGAACTAACTTGTTTTGTTTGTTTGTTTGCTTATTTGCAGGGGCTTATTCCTACAATAGAGGCACTATTCCCTACTGTGGAGCATAGATACTGTGTGAAACACATCTACAACAATTTCAAAGTTGATCACAAGGGATTGGAGCTGAAGGATGCACTGGGAGGTGTGCTACTGCCACAACAGTAAGGGAGTTTGAGAGATGCATGCAGTACATAAAGGATTTGGATGAAAAGGCATACAAGTATCTTGCAAACATTGCACCTGCATAATGGACAAGGTCACACTTCAGTACTAGGGCCTTAATAGATTGTTTGGTAAATAATTTGTGTGAATCTTTTAATGCAATGATATTGAAGTCTAGGGACAAGCCTATCTTGGCAATGTTGGAGTGGATTAGGGTTAGACTTATGACTAGGCTTTACACAAAAAGGGAAGGGATACAGAAGTATGCTGGAAAGTTGTGTCCAAGCATACAAGATAGGTTGGAGAAATTGAAGGTTGAAAGTAAGCCATTTAGTGCTACCCCAGCTGGGAGCTTCCTTTATGAGGTAGGTAGTCAGTATGAAAGGCATGTAGTTGATTTGGTGAAGAAGACATGTAGATGTAGGTTTTGGGACTTAAATGGCATTCCCTGCAAACATGCCATAACAACCATTTATACAAACATTGAGATACTAGAAGACTATACCCACCCATGCTACTTCGAAGAGACTTACATGGAGATATACAAGGAGGTACTTCCTCCCATGCCTGGCTAGTCAGAATGGGCTGAAACTGGACAGCCTACTCCCATAGCACCTCACATACACAAACCACCAGGCAGACAACCAAGCAAAGAAAGAGGGCTTCTGATGAGCCTAGGAACCCTTACAAAGCAAGTAAGCTGAACAGACCTGTAAGATGTGGAAATGCAAAAAGGAAGGGCATAACTCAAGAGGGTGCAAGGTTGGCATCACTGGGGAGACACCATGGCAGAGGAGACAGAGACTTGCAAGAGAAAAGGCAGTAAGTAATTAGGATTTAAATGAAAAAAAAAAAAAAAAACTTGTTTTTAAACTTACAATAAACACTGTATTGAAACTGGGTTTTGTTGTAGGCAAGACGAGGGGAGCCTGCACCTAGAACTGCACCTGAGCCTGCACAAAGGCCACCATCCCAGCCACCTACCCAGACCTACAATATGATGTCTACCACTCAGCCTTCATCATCCTCACAGCAAGGAAATCAACCTAGGCCATCTCACAGGAGAGTAGGATGGTTCTCTTCCTCACAGCCAGAGTCTCACACACCTAGGGAGACCTGGGATACCTTACCAAGTTCTTCACAGGTAACTTGGTTGACTAACCTCTTTCCTGGATGGTTGTGTAGACTGGAATATTTTTTAACAAGTGGATCTATTTTTTATTTTGTAGCCTTCACATGCAAATAGGAGCACTGGTGGTGTGAGGACTAGAAGATAGCTTGTTGCACAAAGGCCACCAAAAATGAATTCAGTGGGTGGAAAGAGGAAAGAGTAAAGGCAAGAAATGAATGAAGCTAGTGGGTACGCATGCTAGCATTGGGAGTAAAGCTAGTGGGAATATGTGGGCCTTTTTGTTTTTTTGTGAAGACCACTGTTGGTTTTTTGTAATTATCAATTAGTGTCAAAAACAATCACCTTGTTTTGAGCAATTATATGTATGTGTATATATGCATATATATATATATGTGTAGCTGGCCTTGGAATGTGCTTTTTTTGTAATTAAAGTACAATACACTCCAGATTGTTATATAGAAGTTGTGGTATTACAGTTTGTATGGAACAATATTTGTCCAAACTAAATTATATGGAAATTTATTTATTACTACTACAGATTGTGTCCAAGTATATTTTTCCAATATAGATTGTATCGAAGTTGTTATTGTAGAATGGTTGTTACAATATGCACAAGTCATTGATAATTGTCATTATTTGTTCAAACTAAATTACATGGAAGTTTAGTTTATGGAAGTTATGGTGTATGGAAGTTTAGATTGTATCTAAATTATTTGTTCAAACTAAATCACAACTCATTGATAATTGACATAATTTCCATTCAATTGACATTATTTGTTCAAACTAAATTACATGGAAGTTTAGTTTATGGAAGTTATGGTGTATGGAAGTTTAGATTGTATCTAAATTATTTGTTCAAACTAAATCACAACTCATTGATAATTGACATAATTTCCATTCAATTGACATTATTTGTTCAAACTAAATTACATTATTTTCAAACTAATTGACAGTATATTTTTCCAATATAGTGTATGGAAGTTATGGTATGACCAGGTCATTGATAATTGACCTCCAAGTATATTGTTATGGTATGCACAGGTCATTCGTAATTGACCAATTCTTCATTCACAATGCAAATTCTTGATAATTGACCAGTATAATTGACCAATTCTTCCATTGAATGGTTGTTATGGTATGCACAAAATACTCATTAATTGACCAATTTTTCATTCATTGATGCATCAAAACATTGCATTAGTAGTCTAGTGCTATTACAATGCAAATTCATTAAAACCATTGCCATAACTATCTCTACTAACCAGTTAACTACTTCAGGGCAACAATCTAGGTCGCTTCACTCCAGAGAACTCAATTGAGCCAAAACACAACAACATAACAATAACAAAAAAGATCCATGACAAAATGCATGCAGACTTCCACATTCTCCGCTTCTCTTCAGCAAACAATGCTCTTTCCTTAGCTTTTGCACAGATAGCTCGAGCCTTTCTCTCCCTCTCCTTGGCTTTGGCTTCCTCTTCAAGAGCCTTTTCTGCCATTTTCCTAGCTTCTTCTGCTATTTCCAGAGCTGTCCTTTCCCTCTCTTTGGCTAGTTGGAGAGCACTCTGAAGCCTAGACATCTTCTCTAGAGACAAAGGTGCAGTTTCATTCTCACGAGGACAGGATGGGTTATCAAGCCAAACAAAGAAAGGACACTTAGGACCAACCTTATAATGGCTACAACCCAAGCACCTCCTCCCAAAATTGTACAAACTCAAACTTGTTCTCAAAACACAAGTCTGCTCATTGCACATATGTCCACATGAACCCGAGAAGTTACCACTTGATGAAGACATATTAATATAACACGATTCTTAGGAAGTACAAATTTAGACTTTCACAAAGTAAGTTTGCACTTGAACAAAATCTGAAACCCTAAATCAAGAACAGACACAAATACGTGGGTGGGTCGCGATGAACAGCAGTCACACATACCTTGCCTAGCTTCGATGATGCAAACCAAGTGTTTTCTCCCCCTCCAGACGCTCCAAACCATGAAGAACAAGTTGATCGCACCTCGGGTCTCTCTCTTGAATAGTTTTTGAGTTTTGGGTGTTTTGATTCTCGTTATGTTTTGTTTTGGGGTTAAAAGGTGTTTTTGTAACGGCAGAGACCGAGGTGGGTTACGGAGAGTGACGGAAACATACCTCAGGTGGGTTAAGTGATACTTTTCAAACCACGAGTAGACAAAATAATTTTCGCCCAAACCACAAGTGGGTTATGTGCAATTATCCCTATAAGAAAACAGCTAATTATTAGGGGGGGGGGGGGAAGTCAAAAGAGACAAAGTGTCCTGTCAAAGCTGGAACTGAAGCAATCATGTGGGCTACTCCTTGCTCTTGACCAATGTTTTAGGATCCGTTTAGTAAAAGATTTTTAGTAATGTTATTTAAGTTTTGTGAAAATATGTTTAGGTAAAAAATTGTGTGAAAATATGTATTGTGTTATTTAAACAACAATTTTCGTTATTTAAACACCGATACTAAACAGGGCCTTAATTGTGACAATAGAAAGCCACTCAAAGATTTCCGTGGATGCTCTTATATCACCAGGCAGCTCAGAAACATAGAGGATTTCTATTCTTTCAGATTGGCAACATTAATACCAAATTACAGTTATAGTTGGATTCCTAATTCCTAGAGAAGCTAATGTTGCGTTCCACATTTTAGCATCTCGGTCAACATGAAACAGACTAGCGATCGACTTTGGTTTAGCCATATTTTTTTGGAGCAAGCCAGTTTTTTTTCTATTTTGTAATTACTCTGTTTCCTTCGCAATAAAATTCATACGCAGTAGATTTAAAAAAAAAAAAAAAGTCAAGGACGCAATCTTCACAGTCTTTTCCGAATACCATCTCTCACTTCTTCATCTCTCCTTTCTTTTCCCTGCCCTTTCTATTTTGCTTCAATATCTTCAGTTCTGTGACAATGGCGGACGAGGTGGTTCTGCTAGATTTCTGGCCCAGTATGTTTGGGATGAGGGTGAGGATTGCTCTGGCTGAGAAGGGTATCAAGTATGAGTACAAGGACGAGGACTTGAGGAACAAAAGTCCTCTGCTTTTAGAGATGAACCCCATTCACAAGAAGATCCCAGTTCTCATCCACAACGGGAAACCGGTGTGTGAATCCCTCATCATTGTTCAGTACATAGATGAGGTCTGGGAGGACAGGTGTCCATTGCTGCCCATTGATCCTTACCAGAGAGCTCATTCCAGGTTCTGGGCTGATTTTGTTGATAAGAAGGTACGTTTTCTGCGATTTCTTTTCACTCTCTTTCCTTTTGTACGTTCTGTTTTTGTTTTTGTATTTTTTTTTTTTAGGATTAATATTAAGTTAGATCCACCAGAATTCTCTGAAAAAAAAAAAAAACCTATTGTGTTTAATGTTTAGATTCTATTAGAGTTTAGTATTTTGCAGGTCTTATAATGGCTATGATACTCGTAAGATTCAATTAGACATGATGACTCTAGTACTTAATTTGACATTTTGACCAAACATGATTAAAGTCTGCGAGTTCTAGCAGATCATAGAAAGTGTTGTGATTGAAAAAAAAAAAGTGATTTTAAGTCCAATATACTGAGTCTTGTTCTTCTATCTCACCGTCAATAATGGAAGTTGATTTACTACGGATTTAATATATTTGAGTAAGATTAAGGTCCTGCAACTAAGAGCATCTTATATGGGCCTTCCGCCTTTGCTAAGGTTTAAAGAAATAATCTCCTGGCCCAGTGGACTTGATTTGAAATTCACTACGGTCAATGTCATTGTTCAAGCACGTTATATAATATGTGGGAAGTGGTAGTAAAATGTGTGGAATATGTAGGTAATTGAAGTTTTAAGGAAGATATGGACCACAAAAGGAGAAGAAAAAGAGGCAGGCAAGAAGGAATTCTTTGAAATCTTCAAGATATTGGAGGGAGAGCTTGGTGACAAGCCTTACTTTGGGGGTGAAACATTTGGGTTTGTGGATCTTTCTCTTATCCCCTACTACAGTTGGTTCTATGCAATTGAGACCTTAGGAGAATTCAACATAGAGGCAGAGTGCCCCAAGATTGTTGCATGGGCTAAGAGGTGCTTGCAGAAAGAGACTGTGGCCAAGACTCTTCCTGACCAGAAAAAGGTTTATGAATATGTTGAACAGAAGAGGAAAAGTTTTGGCAATGGTTAAGCCCAAATCTGGAAGTACTTGCATTTCTTAATGATTTTGGATGGTTGTGTAATCTTGTTGGTTACATTTTGTGATGTTTTAAGTTTGAGTTTGTTTTGGCTAAAAAATAAATAAAAAAATAAAGATGGTTGTGTTTCATATGGGTCCGTGGAACTTGTAAGACACATCGGTGTGTCTGCTAAGCTTTGAATCTAAAGGGGTATTGTAATAAGAATCAGACTTTGTTGTGTCTGCTATGTTTTAGATGAAATTGTATCCTTATGCCTTTTGTGTGTGTAGACTATCGATGTAGACTATTTGTGATATGAAATGACCTTTTTCATCTAATTATTGAGTATCTCTATAACAAAATAAAGATTACTCTGCTTTAAGTTTATATGCATAATTCGAGTTTACAATAAATTAGAAAAATATAAAATACTGTATTTAGAAAGAAATATAATTTCACAATAAAAGGATAGTTCTACTATATATCGTTAAATGTCATATATAGAGATAGTATTTACTTGCATCCATATTTAGAGCATTCACAGCAGTGTGGCTATAATGCTATATTGCTAAAATTTAGCTCCACAAACACAAAAATCACGCTGCAGCAGTGGAGGCAAAAGTTAAAATTTTAGATGATTTGCTACAGTGCACATCTTTATATAGATGTGCACTGTTCATCAAAGCTAAAAATAAAATGCGTTATTTTATTCCGGTTTTGATTAAAAAAAGGCCACTTGCTCTCTCTCTCTCTCCCATTCACTCTCACCGTGCCTCTCTCTCTCTCTCTCTCAATCTCACTCTGTTCACTGCCTCTCCATCTCTTCTTTCTTCCTCCACAGACCCAAACCCTTCTTTCTTCCTCAGAGACCCATCGCCGATCTGCACGAGCCCAGTCGCCACAGACCCGTCACCGCCGACCCACGTTCAGCCGCCGACCTGACCCATTTCGGCCTCTCTTCTCTATTTTCGGCGTTTCGGTTTTGTGTTTCGGGCTGTGCTTGTGTTTTGGCTTTGTGTTTCGGGTTGGATTTTTGTTTTCAACCCACGTTTGGCTACTGACCTGACCCATTTCGGCCTCTCTTCTCTATTTTCGGCATTTCGATTTTGTGTTTCGAGCTGTGCTTGTGTTTCAGCTTTGTGTTTCGGGTTGTGCTTGTGTTTCGGCTTTGTGTTTTGGGCTGTGCTTGTGTTTCGGATTTGTGTTTTAGGTTGGGTTTTTGTTTCAGGCATGGGTTTTGGTTTTTGTTTCGGGCTGGGTTTGTGTTTCCGGCTGTGATTTTTCTACTTTTGTTTTTTTTTTTTTTTTCCTTCTTTAATGGTTTTGATGGGCACGGCGGAGTTGTGGTTGTGCGGTGATTTTTATGGGTTTGATGGTAATTGTTGTTCTGTGTTGGTGGTTGAATGAAATATTATTTTATTGTAGTGTTTATATTATTTTATTGTGTTAAAAGCTAAAATAAATCCACTGCTATAGCATGTGTGTAGCTAAAATAGATAAAGTGACTTTTTGTGTAGCTAAATAGCTAAAATTTTAGATGCACTGCTGTGAATGCTCTAATGCCATTCTCTCTTACTGCATGCTCCTCCACGGTGCACTGCATCATTTATAATTCCTTATAAACATTGTGTACGTTGTAGATGTTTTTTTTTACCCGTTTTCATAAAGCACCTACAAGAGAGAGTGGTATCCCACTTTTGCCCCATATCTATAACTTAAGTGTTGATTATTGTCCATTATTATATTGTTAATGGGTGCGAGTTAAACCTAGTTTCAATTAGTTTACATTTTTAAGATTTGTTTTTTTTTTTTTTTTCTCTCTCTCTCTTAGGTATATTAACAGCTCTCTTGCGGGATCTCTTTACACTACACAAAAGAGAGTTTCTTCCCAAACTCCATCCAGAGCCACCTTGTTTCCTACAGCCTTCCACTCTTTGAATAAATAATAAAATTAAAAAAAAAAATTTTCCTAATTTCTAGGTATACATAGGAGGTATTATATTGTGTAGCTTTTACCTTACAAATTTGTATATATTTGTCAAGTATACAAAAGGTGGTTATTTTGTTGTACCTTGGGGATGATGTTGATGTGCCAATAACTTCTCCCACCGATAATACTATCAAGAAAGATCGAACAAATTAAATCCTTGTCATCAACGTCATCGTTGGAACTAATTTTATACCATTATTTTTGGTATAACTTCTCATAATCTGTCTGAAGATGGCTTGATCGTGTGTCAAGTGAGGGCTAGGTGAAATTATGCAAAATTGCGGTCTATATAGTTTTATGACCAAAATTGTGATTGTTAGGATTATATTTTATGTAATTGACTAATCCTTAATAAAATACACTTTACTTGCAATTGGATAGATCTAAGATGAGTTTAGTACTTAAAGAAACATGTTGCTCAAGTCAAGTTTTAAAAAAATGAAAATTGGTCCAAGAAACAAGTGAAGAAAAGCTGATCATTAAGTCTCAACAAATAGCTCGATAGATACCTGCTATCTAAAGTTAATGTGAAGCTCGATAGATAGCTCGATCTATCGAGAATTACGATTTCAAAATTTTCAAATTTGAAATTCAACCCAGCCTTGTATATTTGCTTGGGGTTTCTTTTCTCACAACCCTAGACACATATAAAGATTATTTTAAATGCCGTCACACACGAATACAGAGACTAAGAAACTTATCTTCTCTATGTGAAACTACTGTGTTTGTACGCTATAGGGATTTGTAACCGAGTGCTTCCAGATCTTCATTGTTAATAAAGTGAAGAACTTTGCAGACAATAACATATGTTCAAGTTGTGAGAGTTAGTCATTTGCTTGGGATCCGTATAAAAGGGTTAGTCACAAATTGAAGGTTTGTGAGTCAAGGGAAAGAAGGCTACTACAAGATCAAGTCTAATTGGGTATTAAAGTGAAAGTTCAACTGTAGGTTGGTATTTCGGAATAGGCCAAGGGTAGTTAGTAAGATTCCTTATACTTGTAACCACTTAATTGTTGATTAGTGGATTCTTAGAAGTGATAATCTTAAAATCATCTAGTAGGGGTTTTGCCTTGTGAGATTTTCCCAATTTGTCAACAAATTACCATGTCAAATTTATTTTCCACTGCATTTAGTATTTTTGGTAATTTGTTGGTGCCTCCACGATTTGCGTGCAATTGAACCTAATTAATCAACTTGGGCAATTGAATTAATTAACCAGGATCAAGTTATCTTAACCCAACAGTGATTACTACCTCATGCTCTCTCTCTCTCTCTCTCTCTCTCTCTCTCTCTATATATATATATATATATATATCTGTATATATGTTTTAACTTTCACTTCCATGTTAACTTCATATTTGTATGTTTTTAGACCCCTTAAAACACAACCGTATTAACCTAGTAAATTAGCTAAGTAATTACTTAGTCCAAATTTCAAATCTAGGTTATCACAATCAAACAATCATATCATGTATAGCAGCGAAAATATAAATAACACAAAGATATGATCACCTAGGAAAACCAAACCGGTAAAAAACCTAAGGAGGATTTAACCTAGCTATTCTCAAGGTAAACTTGAATCCACTATAAAAAGAATTGAAATTTTACAACAAGACTTAGACCACTAATATCTTATTCCTACCCACCAATAGAGAACTTACTAACACGACCACGTGCAAGCTTCGAGACCACGGACTTCTTATTTCTTAGATTCTCCAGCAAGTACAAGCACCCCCGCTTGCGTATCTTTAAGCTCCTTAGTGCAACAACTGAATGATTATCAAGTTCTTGAAGAAATCTCCTCGTGATAATCCTAAACTTGTGTGAAGAAAAGCTCCTCATAGATCTCACAAGAGATTCACACAAACAGCAATATGAGCAACATCTAAAACGTGGCTATGATTTGCCTTATATACGTAGGGCAAAAACATAAAACCCTTAACGTTTTAGGAGTTAGGGCTAAGTTAGAATAATGCAGTAAAAATGCATTCTGCCTGAGATTCAATTGATCGAGCCTAAGCTTCGATCGATCGAGCCAGGTCGAAATGCATAATAACTACTGCATTAGCTCGATTCCAATTTTACATAAAAGAACCAACTTTGAGCAAGTCTATACAAGACTAACCAACTTGTTTTGATCATGGTTTGCTAACAATACAAATTAGAGTTCTAAATACATGAAATCTTAAGTCCCTTAACAAACTCTTCCTTTGGCAATCCGTGACAAAACATAACTAAAAGCTCATAGTTTACAAAATAAAGCCCTTTACAAAACAAATCCAATCCTGACTACTATCTATCAATTACAAATGTAGGCAGCAGCTCAATAGAATCAACCTGTATTTCCTAAAATACTCAACAAACGCATAAACGCATGTGTGGAAAATACAAGTAAACAAAATAAATTCTTGATTTCACCAAAACATAAAATAAAGACATATATCAGTGAATATCTCAAAAAAATAAGTCAATAAGCAGTGAAACAAGAAATAGAATAAATGTATCTCCCCTAACATGAATAGCCCAACAACAATACATCAAGAGCCAAACAAAAATGTAAATACAAGGTGCGACTCCTAGATACAATCTAATCACCATAGGCTCCAAACAAGATCAAAACTCCCTCTATCAACAAAAACTCTACAAGCAAGCTCTAAAAACTACTCCATCTTTTTGTGACGGAATGCCAAAGAATAATCAGAAGCCACCATCAAAAGGGGGAGATGTAGGGGATCATCTAAAATATGCCAACTCGGCACACAAAGCACGAACCTTATCGAGCAAGTCCACCAAATCCTGTCCTTGAGCCGCCTGAACGATCAAGACATGATCCAACGTACGTCGAATGTCAGAAGCATCCGAAGTAATCAGTGGAGGAACATTAGCACCAGCACCAGCACCAGACGCCTCAGCCTGTGCATCACCTATAGAAGAAGAAGGAGGGAGTATAGCACCAAAAGACTGAACTCGAGCTCTCAAGTGAGCAGCCCTCTGCCAAAGGAAAGTGGCACCTATGGGACCAGTAATGTGTACGGGCTTAGACGCGGGGAAACCATCTAAACCTTAAAAAAAAAAAAAAATCCTATGAATGAATATAAGATAAACAAGAGCATAACCAACAGCGCTACTTCGATGAATCTCGTTCAAAGAACGAAGAAACAGATAAGGTAAAGAAATAGAAGCATCAGAAACAAGGGCATATAAAGACACACATCACTCAATAGGGATGGTGTGGAAATGAGAGATAGGCCACAAAGAATGACACGATATCCTAAGAAGAAGATAGGTAGTCTCAGTGAACTCAGCGAACGTGATCTATGGATTAGAATTTCACTTGATAGAAGACCCAGTGATGTATGATATGACGTCATCTAAGGGTGGAGACTCCTTATAAGGATAAACGGGCTGCCTAACAACCGGAACCCCAAGAGTCTCAGCCACTACCCTAGGGGTAATGGTGAACTCAACACCTCGTATCCAACTCCGAACAAAGGTGTTGGAATCATAGACGTGGCAAGAGAGGTTCAAATAGAATTCTCGAATCAGGGCGATCGGGTGGGGATGATCTATCTCCAACAAAGACAACCAACCTCTACTCTCAAAGTTTGCCCTAATGGCAGGATCTAACTCATCTAATAGAACAGAACGCTCGGCCCAAATTTTTCTCTTACTGTTCAACTTATCAAAGGCCTCTCTGCTTTTGGCATCCTTAAACAGCTCACTCCTAAAGGGAGACTCAAAAGAAGTGGAGGGAGTCCTATGGGCTCTAGTCTTCCTAGGCATGATGCTAAGGAAAGGACAAAAACACAAAGCAGAACCAAAAAGAACAAAAAAGGAAAAACCAAGGGCAAACTGCAAGTTAGCACAAAACAAATATAGAACAAAAATCTATATGATGCATGAACAGTTAAATGTCATGATGCATGTTCTAATACAGTGAACTAAGTTCAAATTAAGTTTAGATTCACAAAATTGGCTTGAGCATAAGGTTTCTAAAAAAAACCCCAAAAATTTGAAATCCACTTGTTTTTTTTTTTAAAAATTTGACCAATTGATCATCACATAAATTAGAATACATAATATAATGATTAATTACATTAATTCAACAAGCCAATTTCACCAATTAAACTCAATTTGAACAAAATCCCCAATTTGGGTACATTCAAGCCCTAGAAAATTCAATTTCTCACAAAACTCAAAATTGATCAAATTAACTCATCAAGATCAGGTTTATAACATCCTAGCACAAAAACCCATTGATCAATTTCAGAAAATAAAGCTTGAATAATCAAAAATCTCAATTTTCCATAGGTCCAAAAATTTACCCACAAAACCATGAATTAATGCATGAAACATGAAGAGGGAAAAAAAAAAGTATAATGGACTTACCGGTCTCAGGAGAGGAAAAATTTGCAAAAAAATCCGGAGGAAAACAACAAAAAATTGAAGTGGAGCCTAATCCAAATCGGAGAGAGAAAGAAAAGTCTAAAAACTTTTGAAAAAATGAGGTTGAACAAGTCAAACCCAAATTTTAAAAAAACCTTATTTACGATTGTCGATTGATCGAAAATCAGTTTCGATTGATCAGATCAGACAAAGGCTCACTTAAATTTTCAATCGCAATTTCGATTGATTGAAGAACAGGTTCAATCGATCGAAATTGTAAAAAAGATAAATTTTTGAAAAACTCAATTTTCCATAGGTCCAAAAATTTACCCATAAAACCATGAATTAATGCATTAAAAAATAAAAAATAAATAAATAAATAAATAAAAGGTATAATGGACTTACCAGTCTTGGGAGAGGAAAACTTTGCAAAACAATCCGGAGGAAAACGGCAAAAAATTGAAGTGAAGCCTAGTCCGAATCAGAGAGAGAGAAAAAAGTTTAAAAACTTTTGAAAAAGTGAGGTTGAACAAGTCAAACCCAGATTTTTAAAAAACCTTATTTACGATTTTCGATTGATCGAAAATCAGTTTCAATTGATCGGATCAAATAGAGGCTCACTTAAATTTTCAATCGCAATTTCGATTGATAAAAGAGGTTCAATCGATTGAAATTGTAAAAAAGATGAATTTTTGAAAAACAATAGATTTTGATGCAAACTCTACTCAAAGCAATGAATTTTATGAGTAAAATGCATAAGTATGAGATGTAATACTTTTCAAAAACACAAGATTTAAACCCAATTTTCCCAAAATTTAGATTTTCAAACAATCTCCTTTTAAATTCTCAAGCAACAACTCTGTTTTGCATAAAACTCAAAGTATTTTCAAACTTGGTTAGTCAAACCAAAAACACACACAATAACATGTACAAAGTTTAGTGAAGAGTAACTCGTGTAGTGTGTGTAACTAGCAAAAGATTGAGATACATGTGAGGTGATATGTGAATAAAAATCAAACACAAAGTCTATAAAATTCATCGTATAGAATTTAAAAGAGATTATCACCTAAAGAGTTACATCATATAACTCTCACATCTTCTAAATCATAAGCTTGCAATCATGTAAATTTCTTGAATTTTGCCTCATATTATACACACCAATTTTAGTTGTTTAGAAACTTATTAAAATAACCGAGATAATGTACACACCAATTTTATTTATTTGATTTAGCGTTAAGTCCAATAATGTACACATCAATTTTAAGCATTTAAATTGAGACGACACTTTATGTTCTTTTTGTGCATATGCTATACTTTCTTGAGCACAAAATCTTACGATATGCACTAAGGTGTTCATGATTTGCTAGTGAACAGTGGTGAGATGGTTATTTATGCTTTTCTCAAAAGGTTCAAGTCCGATAGTCAAAGACATGTGACTTCAAGATCAAAACAAAGTGATCAAAACCATAAACATCTTTCCTACACAATGTGCACTATAAAGTTTTAACTAGTAAAGTACAATAAATAAGCTCATTCAAGCTAAACAAGCATTTGAGTGATTTACGAGCATCCAAAACTTTTGCATCCAAAAGTTCAAGATCGAGCACTTTGCATCCAAAACTTTTTAGATGCATTACGAGCATTTAAGTTCTTATTCACATTAAAGTGATTTCCAGCTCTAGAATTGAAATAAAGGTTTAAAGTCTTTACCAATTCACCAATAAGAGCCATAGGATCTTGTGCTTGAGGCACAGGCACTTTTGGCATATATGCTCGCTTAGCTGCTTGCAGCTTGTAACAGTTAGGATGAATGTGTCCAGACTTTCCACAAAAATGACAAACCCAAACAGGCTTACCATGTATCTTGTCCTTAGAATGGGTAGACTCCTTAGGTTTGGACTCTTTCAGATTAATCCTAATCTTCCTAGGAGGTGTGACCTCTACAGGTTTAGCAGTCTCACTTACAACCTCACTTACAGGAGGTTCAAAGGAAGAAGAATGAACAAAGTTTGTGGAATTTGGTGCAGACACAGATATGCTTTCAACAAAACCTAATCCAGATTTGTCAAAAGGAGCCTTTTGAATAATCAATATTTGATCAAGTTTAGAACTAGCAGATCTAGTAACAAATAAACATGTTCCAAAGATTTAACTTTATCAAGCAAAAGCATATTCTCAGTTTTCACATTATTCAAAAGTTCATTAGCATTAAATAATTTAACAAGCAAATTTTTCTTATCAAGCTCAAGAGATGCAATTTTCTTTAAGTCTAATTCAACATTCATGGCATCATTTGTAGCAACTTTGCAAAGTTTATTGTAGACTTCTTGAAGATCTGCATCCTCAAAGAGTTCCCCATCAGAAGGGTTCTCTTCAACAGACACATTTTCATTAACTACAGAAGTAACAATGAAAGCAATGAAATTTTCATCCTCGTCACATCCGGATTCATCATCAGAACCTTCATTATCACTAAAGGTTACAACCATAGCCTTCCCTTTAGACCTCAAGTATGTAGGACATTCAGATTTCATGTGACCATACCCTTAACATCCAAAACACTGAGGACCCAAAGAATTATTTGAAGATTGACCAACTTTTTATCTAGGTTTTTCATTGTTGTTAACCTTAGTGGGATCATTCTTCCTAAAGTTTCTAGGTTCAACACTGTTTGTACCTCTTGCCCTTCTGTTATTGTTCCTAAGAAAGTTTCTAAAGTTCTTGATAAGGTAAGCAATCTCTGTAGCAGAGAGCTCATCATCAAATTTACCAACCTCAACATCATCAACTGACTTAAGAGACATTGACTTGGATTTACTAGTTTTGGGTAGGTCCAACTTATAGGACTAAAGAGATCTTATAAGTTCATCAACAGGGATGGAGTCCACACCCTTGCTTTCAGTTATAACAGTCACTTTGGGTCTAAAATTTTCAGTTAAACATCTAAGAATCTTCCTAACAATTTTAGGTTGATCATAGATTTCACCCATCACTTTGAGTCCACATCCATGTATGCAGAATTAACAATGTCATTAAGTTTAACATAAAATTTATCAAAGGATTCATCATCAGACATCCTAATGCTTTCAAACTTAGAAGTTAATTGCTGTAACTTATTTATGTTGACAGCCTTTGTGCCTTTATGCACAATTTGGAGGATTTTCCAAACAGTATGAGCNAAAAAAAAAAAAAAAAAAAAAAAAAAAAAAAAAAAAAAAAAGCTCAAAAATTCAAATGTTAAAATTTCTAAAAGACCAAAACATATTAAAAAATCAAATGATTCACTGCTTAGAAATTATTGAAACAAAAAAAAGTACATATATATGACTAAATAATAGAGAAATATAAGAGAAAGATGGCTTACCTTCAAAAGAATAATCCATAGCTATAACTATTGAAAGAAATCAAAAGATTCAAAATCTACAAATTATAGATAATATATATATATATATATAAGAGCAAGACTTTGGTACAGTACTTAGATGTTGTTTCTTAGTTTCCCTCCTTAAAATTCTACCATATAGATTTTTTCTCATGAGATGTGTTGATACCAATTTTGTTTGCCCTCAATTTTGCGTGTCAGACCCTCCAAAAATCCAAAAATATTATTTTCTCTCTACGGAGTCATGAGAACATCTAGAATGACGTGGTGCAGCCCGTTCGGGCACCGGAGTAACCAAAGTGACTTTTTCTGCTAAAATGACGAAAATGCCCCTAGTTAGTCCTAGGTTTAAACGAAGGTCAAACATGGTCCGAACTCTCACAAAATTACATTTTTCACATTTTTACTTCAAACCCAAGCTTCTTAGAGTTTTTTAGCAACTTTGATTGAGTTTGACCAAGTTTGACTCGAAGTCAATCTTAAGTGGGTCCAAAAACCCTAATTTTAATCCGGTTACTGAAACGGGTTGAAACCAATGCCACTACAAAGATTATCAAATTCTCATTCCAATGAATATTCATGGGTCAAAATCGAAGTTAGAACGGCTGAGATATCATGAAAACCGAAATGACGCATTAATTGATGCGCCTCAAACTTCCGAGAGCCATAACTTTTGATCCGACTGTTGGATTTTTGAGTTCCATACCTTCTTAGAAACTGAAAATCAAGATTTATCCAAAGGAGTCAAGATTGGCCCAATCTGAGGAGGATTGAGGCCGGCGGCTTTACAATGGCCGCAACCTCGATTTTCATGCCCGGGGCTATTTAGGCACACCCCAAACAGGGGAACACATTTTTCTAAAATTTTCCTTCTGCTAAGCTGCTAAATATTTCCCTAGCATGTTCTTGCTCTTTTTACCATGATAATACGCTTTGTTGCTTTCTTTGACATGTTTCTTACTTTACCTTGTTTCTAGCATGTTCTTAGCTTAGCTCCGCATTTTTTATGCTTGCTCACATGCTTGTATGTTTAGATCTAGATGCTTAGAGTTTTTATGCCATGTTTTGTGCTTAGATCTAGGTTCTTACATGCTTATATGTTTAGATCTATGTGCTTAGGGTTTTATGCCATGTTTCCTTTGTTTTGTTCCTCTTTTTGTTTTGTTTTTTTGTTAGTGTTATGTGCTTATGTGTTTGATACCATGTCTATGGTTTTGCTTTGCTCCGATCTATGCGCTCATATGCTTTTCACCATATTTTATGCTTAGATCCGCATCCGTACATGCTTATATGCTTGGATTCATGTTCTTCCATGTTTATGTGCAAGCTTTCACATGTTCACACATGCGTTTTACCTATGCTTAGATCTACATTTTTACATGCTTGCGTGCTCGGATCTAGGTTTTCACATGCTTATATGCCTAAATCTATGTTCTTACATGCTTATGTGTCTAGATCTCTGCTCTACTTGCTTTATGCCATCTTCCATGTGCTTGTGCACTCCGTGCCATGTTTATGTGCTTAGACCTAGGCTATGTTTGTCTTGCCATGTGCTATTGTAGCCCTTTTCACTTTACCTTTCTTTCTTGTGTTTTGGCCATATGGTTAGGACCCGATCTAAACCCTGTGGTCTTTGTCATCGTCCATATGCCTTGGCCTATATCAAAGGGTTTGGATCACCCATTTGCATGTCTATGCTTGCTTGCTTCTATGCTTTATCTTCCGTACTAGTCTCTCTAGTTCTAGGCTTTGCTATGCTTAACACCCTTAGTGGGTTATGGTTGTGTGGTTACATTTGTCGCCATGGCGGGTGGTCGAACGTAGGCCTACGGCGGCGGTGGTTTTCTTTCCACCACCAAAGATTAAGGCTGGGCATCGATAGACTAGCGACTCCACTAGGGATCGATGAGAGTTTAGCCTTTAGAGTTTTAATTTCCGCCACACCTTTATCCACTTTCCATATATATATCTACTATGATTTGAAAAAGTCTTTCCCCTTCATTAAGAATTGCATGACATATACACCCTTTTGAGCTAAACCTGAGCTCCACACTACTGGCGTAGTCTCACCTCTTTTAGGAATTTCATCACCCCATCTGTAGGTGTATGGACCCCAAAACATCAGCTGTGTTACCCATAGTTAGCTTTGGGGCTGATATTGTAGGCACTTTTGGGCCTATGGGTGGACAAGAGTAGCTAAAAAGGCCCCCTCGATCCTTCCTGCCCCATAACTTCCATGAAGGGAGGGTATGGTAATTGAGTACCCTAAGACAGGAACCACCTACTAGTTAAGCCTTTGCATACAGTTAGCCTAGTTATGTTAAACCCGTGAGGACTAGATCAAGCCAAAGCCCATCAGGACTAGGAAAAACCTAAAGAGTGAACATCCAAGCCTAGGAAAGGATACCCTTCTAAGGCTAGAGGTCAAGGAAAAGTGTCTTGTAACAGGTGCGCCCTTTTTGCTTGCGCCAAAGAAATCGTGCTCTACTCCAGGTTCCTTCTATCCTGCTTGCACATCATTCATGATTAAACCCCTAGGAAAAGCAACCCCATTGCTCATACACGTTAGATCATACCATATCCCTAAGGGTTTACAACCCTATAAGGGCACTCATGCATACACTAATTGGTTTTGTCACTTAATTGTGCAAAAATAAAATTTGTGGCAAGTAACTAAAACTCTGTTTAGGGGTAGATGCTGTCGGAAAAATGTTAGAAATCGAAAGGTCCAAGAGGTCCAAGTCGTTTAGGTTGTAAAGATGTCTAAATTGCCAAGAAGACCTAGATGTCAAGAATCCAAGGACTCCTCCAAGAGATCCAAATCGCCAAGAGGCCCCATGATGTCCAAATTGTCAAGAGATCCGAATTGCCAAGATGTCAAAATAGCTAAGAAGGTCCTAGATGTCAAGAATCCAAGGGCTCCCCCAAGGGATCCAAAGGTCTAAGAGATCCATGTTATCCAAGTGTCTAAGAGCTTCCTCGAGAAGTCTGCGTTATCAGAAGCCGAGCTTTCTCCTTGCAGTCACATTTCTTGTATTGTAAATGGCCCATTATTGGAGTAGTCAAACCCATCATTGTAAAAGCAAAGTTTGTACAAGCATGTAATCAAAGGAAAGGTCCTTCCCGCATTACTAAGCGCGTCATGAAAGTTTCAATTACTTGCCTATCTTTTGCATTAATCTTGCATCATAGTAGAAACTCACCATGATGAATACCCGTGCAAAGCCACATTTTTTTGAAAATGGTAGGTGCATGTTAAATGGCAAGAGCATAAACTAACTTGATTTTGGTGTTGTGTTTCCACTTTGTCAAATGCACCCCGTTTCTTTCACTTCCCACTATTTCTAAGGATCAAAAGATTGCTAAAAGGAAATAGTCTAAGCTACATAGTCTAAGCTACCACCACATCGTGATCCCATCATCACTAGGTCTCACGCAAGAGAGATGTCTACCAATGGTACTTCTCTCCATGAGGGAACTGTTCAGGAAGTCACTCTTTTGAAAGAGCAAATGTCAAAACTGATGCGCATGGTGCAACAGTTAATTGTAGGAGGAGGACAAAACTCTTCCAATCATAGCCAAGGAGGTCCCCAGACTAAGAATGGAAATCAGCCTCCACCAGTACAGGAACAGGGTCACAATGTACTACCCCAGCGTAATAACTAGGAAACAGATCCTTCTAAGGACAAGAACCCTGAATCTAGGTAAGGCCAAGTCAAGAGCCAAGTGGAAACTATAGCTGAGAAGCTTCGTATCATAGAGGACTCCAGCGTCCACGAAAGCATTAACCTAGACAGTCTAATCAACTTCCCTTAGGTCATTATGCGTCCCAAGTTCAAGGCGCCAGAGTTCGTCAACTATGATGGTACTGGAGATCCTTGCATGTGTTTGCGCATGTTTTGTAGGAAGATGGCTCCCTATAGGGATAATCACCCTTTGCTCTGCCAGATTTTCCCTGATACTTTGACCGACCCCACGACCATATGGTATGTGAGATTATAAAAGACTTCTAGTTGGAGGGAAATGGCCAATTATTTCTTAGAGTACTGCCGGTTCAACACCAAGATAGCTCCCGACCACACAGTTCTTCAAAGGACTAAAAAGAAGAATGGGGAATCCTTCTGTGAGTATGCCCAAAGGTGGCGTGAGCTAGCTTGACAAATGCAAAACCCTATGATGGAGAATGAGATGATTAAGTGGTTCATTGATGACCTTAAGTCTCCTTACAATGAGAAGATGATCAACACCCAATTCACTCATTTCGTTAGCCTCATCCCTATTAGGGAGCGCATTGATGAGGGTATTAGGAACAAGAAGATTATGGATGCCGAGTCTCTGAGTTCCATGATTAAAAAGCAAGTCAAGAGAATGACTAGTCGCAAGACCAAGGAAGCCGATGTTTATATGGTCGATAATGCATCAGAAAGCCCTAGGAGTTTTGCTTCTACTTATGCTCTCCCAGCAACTAGACCTTATTAGCAACAAAATCGGTCTGCTTAAGCACCTAACAGAGCCTTTAATCAGAAAGGAAGGCCAGAAATGCCTCATCAATTTAGGAGGGAGAATCGAAAGTACACTTTGTTACCCATGCCCATGGCAGATCTCTATGCTTACCTACTGGAAAGGAAGCTAGTGACACCAATATTTTCGAGACTCAAGGAAGGCCTTCCATCGCCTAACTTTGACTCGTCCAAGAAGTGCGAACACCATTTTAGGGCCGAAAGGCATACCCTTGAAGAATGTTACCACTTGAAGGATCGTATCCAAGATCTCATTGACAAAAAGCTAATACAATTCAATAATGCAACCGCTCCAAACATCATCACAAACCCTTTACCTCCCCATCAGGAAGGGAATGTGAATGCCATCATCACAATGGAAGAAAGGGTTCCAAATTTCTCCTCACCATCATTCCCATGGAAGGCTATACTCCAAGCCTTGGTCTAAGAGAGCCACTTTGATCTTAAAATCATGGGAACCCTAAGATTGGGGAATCTACTCATTCTGTGACAATGAAGATAGCCACGCCCTGTTTGACTATAAAATGCTCTGAGCACAAGTGAAGAGCTTAGCCAAGCGTGGTATTATTTGGATTGAAAGAGAAATGATGCAAAGTGATGACTGTATGGCAGCCAACTTATGTCCTCTAGCTACCCAGTCAAAGCCAACTACAATGTTATATCAGTTGGGTCAAGGAAGGATTGGAGTGAGTATTTACTGAAACGCCTTGGCTAGGTTGCTCCGGCACCTTCCTCTTCTGTAGTCATTGAGGAGATTGTAAAATCACCCACGGATTCAGGGTCATTAGATTCTGAGAAAAGGCAAACCCCTCCAGCCATAGAGGGATTCACTACTCTAGTTTCTACCTTGCTTGCGGTTACAGGGCCAACTTCATCATCAGTTCAAGAGGGAACCGCTATCATTCCCGCTATCCGAGGTTTCGATTCTCTTATTTTGTTAAGGCCTGCCTCAAGAATCTCCAGTGTATCTAGCTCAAAAACCCTTGAGGCCATGTTGCCAAGTCTGGTGGTCATTAATCCAAAGACGTTCTTTATAGCACCCAATTTGCAGACTTGAGAGGGTGTTATCATTCATATGCCTAAGCCATTCCCTTATGAAGATAGTCACCACATTCCCTGGAAATACAATGTGTCCTTGATCTCCACTCGAACCAAAAAAGAGGAGTTCTGCTCCAATATGTGGATCATGTTAGGAACTTATGTTAATATTTTATGTAATTAACTAATCCTTTGACAAAACACACTTTACTTGTTTTTTGGGTAGATCTAAGATGTGTTTAATATTTTAAAAAACATGTTGTTCAAGTCTAGTATTAAAACCAAGAAAATTGGACAAAGAAATAAGTGAAGAAAAGTTGTTCAATAAAGCTGGACAGATAGCTCGACACTTGCGAACAGATAGCTCGATAGCTGCTCGACACCTCTCGATAGCTAGGCTATCTATCGAGCTCTTCAGTTGTTTCTTATCACAATCTCGACACCTCTTAACAGCTGGTGGATCGATCGAGAAAGCTCTTGTCCCCTCGACACCTCCTTGACACCTCCTCGATCGATCAAGAAATACTGAGCCTTACAAAATTCAGATTTCCAAATCTGATTTTCAGCCCATGTTGACATGTATGTGTAGGGTTTCTTTTATAAGACTTATTTTAGAGGCTGTCACATAAGAGAATACAATGAGAACATATGCAAAAGGTGACCAATGCCTTATTCTCTATGATCTTCATTGTTGAAGAAATGAAGAACTTTGCAGCCAACATTCTTCTTCCTCAAGTTGGTAAGTAAGTCATGTACTAGGATTCGTGCAAAGAAGTTAGTCACGTATTAGGATTCGTGCATAAAAAAGGGTGGCGTTCATATATTGAAGAGTTTAAAGGTTCTGAAGTAGTAGAAGGTTTCTGCTGTGAGTTCATCTACAGGGATTGTAGAGTCTAAGGATAAAGGTTTTGTACTTGATCTAGAACTTCTCTTTACTATAGTGGATTGCTTTTCGGGAAGGTTTCCCCCCAGGTTTTTTACTATGAAACTAGTTTGTTTCATTAGTTTTTCTGGGTCATCACATCTTGTCTTATTTACTTTTCCACTGCATTTATTTTTGACATGATATTGATGTTTGTTTGTCTTAACAAGATTGATTCATAATAAATCTAACTAACAACTTGGATTTAAAACTTGTTAATTCTATCAACCGGGATCTAAATTTCCCAACAATGGTCACTATTATGACTGAAGAACCCCTGACTTTCTTCAAGGAGACTTCTGTCCCCTACATAGGTGCTAATGGCTTTCTAGAGGCAACCTTTCACAGTTTCGAGCTAGTCTCCATGATTTCCAGAGCTTCAGAACTTGAGTCAGTATGGCCCTTCGCTACTTTAATGGCCACCAAGGAGTTGCTCAAATTTGGCTATTAGTTAGGCCAAGGCCTTGGTGCCGTAGGACATAAGAAGGCTTCTTTGATTGAGCTCCCTAATAACAAAAGAGGTTTCGGTCTAGGCTACAACCTCTCCAATAAAGAACTCTTCCAGGCTTCTAGAGGAAAAAAGAGGAAGTGCAATGGCTAAGGGATATCTCTTCCCCACATCAAGGTCACTTTTCTGGCTCCGGGCGAGGTCATCAAATCAGAAGT
Source organism: Quercus suber (assembly GCF_002906115.3). Taxonomy (NCBI): domain Eukaryota; kingdom Viridiplantae; phylum Streptophyta; class Magnoliopsida; order Fagales; family Fagaceae; genus Quercus; species Quercus suber. The sequence goes on from NW_027069620.1 coordinate 452,626, forward strand.
AGCACAGGGAATCATGTAAGGAAGAATCAGATCTGGCTTGTCTCGTCCGTCTTTGTCTAGAGGAATTTTTAGTGACTGTCATCATATCCCCAAGGGATGATCTGATTGTTACTATCGGGCCTTATGTGCTAGGCAAGACAGTAGGCCTTTGGATCGCCGAGCCCTGCTTTGTAGTTGCACAAGCTGAGTAAGGAGTATTCCATTATCGTGTGGTTGGGTCCTCCAACTGCCCAAAAGAGTTGGAATAGCATATCTAGTTTGTTTTGCATGTTTATTTCCTGTTTCCTGTATTCCTTGTTTACATTTTCCAGTTCATTTTCCAAAACAAAGAAAATTTTTTCCTTTTTATCATTATCAGGCATGAACTTTGTTTTCCCTCTATCCATAATCCACTAATGAAATTATCCAGCGTATTATTCAGGAAATCTTTGCATTTATCTCTTTACTTTCTCTCTTATGAATATGTGTATGCAAATTGTCTTATGTTTCCTTGTATATGTTCCGTTCTATAGGATCTATTCTAATTCCCAAGCGGGTACATCGTCCTATTGCTATAGCGAGGATATTGATGGCATGAATGAAACAATAGAGTTGGAACATGACATTGAAGGATTAGAGGAAATTCTGATCTGCCTTATGATATTGAAGTTATGGACATTTGATCCAAACCTACATTTGTCCCCCATGGACACCACCTTTTGTTTGCCTTTTTGCTTGTTTGCCTTCTCATTTGTTTGCTTGCTTTCTTGTTTCTTGGCTTGCCATTTCTATCATGCTTATTTACTTTATGCCTCTTTCATATGCCCTATGCATCTCTTTCTTTCCATTGCTTGTCTGCTGGTTTCTTGTTCTTGGCTTTGCATGTACACACATGGAGCAAGAACGCATGGAGCTAGCCTTTCCCATTTAGTTATGTACTCTTTAAAACCCCCTTCCTCCCTCCCTCCTTCCTCCCTTCTTTCTCTCTTAGATGGATTGTATTAGGTATATCATGCCATATATCATTCATCCTCATCTCTAGAGTATGGTGACACCTGTTTATTTTTCTACATCTATATTTTGGGCCATGCTTTAGGGATGTAGGCAATTACTTTTCTGCTCTGTGTGCTTGCATTATGCATTATGTATGTATATATATACCTACTTGCCCCTTCCAATGTGACTATTACAGTCCATGTTACCTAAAGCAAAGCAATGCCTAATTTCCACCGTGAAAGTAAGGTGATATGTCGCTGGATTTTCGCCATAAAAATCTGGTACTTTGCCTAAATGCCTTAGAAAAGCATAAATTGGGATCACACTCATTCAAAAGCCAAACCTCAAAGCCCCCCATGGATGCGAAGCCCCAAAAACCAATACCAAAATCATGTTTTTACTGCCAATCTCCAAAAATTAAGGTTTTATAAAAATAAAGGACTGTCCTTGGACAGGCGTTGTGGGTGCCTAACACCTTCCCCACATGTAACCAAACTTCAAGACTCAAGAATCAAGATTTTTTACCATCCACATTAGATTAGGAAAAAAAAAAAAACCTTTTTTCTTAGCCTAGAATTGGTAATAAAATCAACTAGAAACAGGTGATCAATCACACCTTAGAGAATACCCAATGATTGGTGGCAACTTTACTTACTTTTGGTAATTCCTTAAAATTTGGCCAAGATTCCCACCACATTGCCAAAGGTAAACCAATACCTTCCTCCAATGAGAGAGAGAGAGCACCCGAAGTTTTGCTTGAACCACACCAAGCACACCAACCAATCGAGAAGGGCCTCCAACAAGCCCCACGTCCGTGAGAGCATCGCCATAGTGGGTGGTCGAATGAAGGCCCGACAACGACGATGCTCTGATCGAGGTTTGGTGTTGATAGGCACTAGGTTCAAACTTAGTATCATAGTAACTGGGATAACATGCAGCCTACTTACTCTTTCAAGTCCACTAGTGATTGTAAACATAACAATAAACATAATCTACTTACTCATTTTGTATAAACATAAAACTTTTGAATGGACTTTTATAATAAAAATATCAAAATGATTACTTTTAAAAAAAAAAAAAAATTATTACCGTTATATGTGGTTCTTAACTTTTGCATTTTATAGTCTCTAATGTTTCAATTGTGTTAGTTTATTCCATAACCTTTTGGTATTGTCTCAAACTGGTCCCTACCATTAAGAGATGGATTGAAAATAATGACATGGTTAATGTTGGAAATAAAATATTTTTTATGCAACTTGGGTTTCACATAGACTAATATGACCACGGGGGGGGAAGGGCGGGGGGGATTGAAATCCCTATCCACTTCCCCAAAAAGTCTAATTCACGAATTACTCCAATAATTATAAGACAAAGACAACAACTGCTAGGAAATCTTAGCTATTATACCCTAGTCACTCACACCCCAACACCAATTTTACTAAGAAAGACACTAAGAGATCCAAAAGCAATCAGACTCTGAGATCTCAGTATTTAATTAAAAAAAAAAAAAGGGTTCGGCTCCCCCTCCTATTTAGAATCCTCATGTTTTCTTTAGTTTTTGTCAAGATGACTGACACATGACAAATGACACATCCAAAGGTTAAAAATAAAACACCACATCAACTATGAATTTTCTCTCAATTTTTGGGTCTTTCATTCTCTCTTTCTTTCTTTCCTTCTCTCTATCTCTTCCTAGCTATCTCTCAAACATTATCACCGCCACCTAAGCATTAGAGGCATCAAGATCAAAACTTGGGAAAAAGTGAATTCTGAAAGTTAAGAGAAAACCCAAGTCTGATCCAAGTTTGCTTTCCTTTCAATCTTAATATACAACTGAACCTGAGAAAAGAAAACCACGGAGGGATAAAAATCAATTGAAGTTTTTGACATCGAAAAAATTTGGCCATTCCCTGATAACGTGTTGGGTCTTCAATAAGCACAAATCAACAAGAAATATACAATAAATTATGTAGCCAAACAACTGCTTAAAACAATTTAAGAAAAAAAAAATTAGGCAAAAATCTAAAATTGACCCTCAAAGTTTTAACTTTTGTCATTTCAATTCTCTAAATTTCAGCTTTCTCATTTCAGTTATCTAAGTTTCAAATTTATTAATTAAGTCCTCCCTCACCCTTCTATTAGTTGTTCCGTTTACTAAGGCTTTTTTTTTTTTTTTTCGCAATTAAAAAAGAAAAAGAAAAATTGTTATTAAAAAAAATAGAGAAAGAAATAAGGGGAACGATGTCATTCCCACTAAAAACAAAACACAAAACCCAACCCCACCCTCCCTACCAATACTTTGCCTCACCGATTTCTGAGAAAACAACTAAGGGGCTGAGGGACTGCTTGAGGTAGAAAGAAAGAGAGGGAAAGTGAAAGAGTGAGAGATCAAGAGGGGGAAAGGGAGAGGGAGACGGTGAAAACAACAAAGTTCTTCAGCAATTTGGTGGTGCAATACTTGGCAAGGGAGGCCGACAGCCAGATTCCAAGACAGGATTTAGAAATACCCACAATGAGGGTCGCCTCACCGTGAGATTTCGTTTCTTGGACTAGAGTTTTCTGGGCCTTTAAGCCGTTAATCAACTTCAACTTCAAATCAACCTAAACGAACAAAAGTAAGCCTATTTGGGTACTGAGGGAAAAAAAATTTTAAAAATTTAAAAACTCGATTGCAAGTCAAAACAGAGAAACTGGAAAGCACCTCTCTCAATTTGCAGACAAATTCATACACAGAAAGCATGAAATTAAACTGGTTCGCAAGCGAGAGAAGCGCAGCCGTGCTCTGTACAAAACCAAACGAGAAAAACCCATGAATTTCTTGTTAATTACAATCATATCTATTTCACGGAGAAAGAGAAAAATGCTAAAAGCACAAACCAGTGGGAGTGTCGATGACGTGAAGGGCAATGACACGGTCACCGAATTGTGCGACATCGCAAAGTGTCCATGTTAGGAATGTTCGGCTGGGCGAGTCTAACTCCACCCTCTGTCCCAGTCTCTCGCTCTCCCTATCCCGATCTCTCGGTCTCTCCCTCTCCCTTTCCCCCCTTGATATCTCACTCCTTCACTTTCCTCCTCTTTCTTTCTCCCTCAGTCAGTCCCTCAGCCCCTTGTTTTCTCAGAAATCGATAAGGCAGGGTATCAGTGGGGTGTTGTACTTAGTGTTTTGTTTTCAGTGTGGGACAACGTCGTTCCTCTTTCTTTTTATTTTATTTTTTGTAATAACATATTTCATTTTTTTTAATTACTAAATTTATATAATAAAGGAAACCCAAAATGGCGTCGTTTTAGTTAGTAAACGGCAACAACTAATGGAAGGGTAACAAATGACTTAATTGACAAAATTTAAAACTTAAAGAATTAAAATGACAAAACTGAAACTTAGAGGACTGAAATGACAAAAGTTGAAACTTAGAAGGTTAGTTTTGGATTTTAACCAAGAAATTAAAAACAACATCAAAATAGAACAAATGATTTTTTAACAAGTAAAATGAAAATGGCTCTACAAAAGGAGGACAATAACGTGTAGGACCTGCACACCCACCTTGCACAATAGAGTTTTCTTGGATTTTGGCAAAAAGATCTTTTATTCTTCTTTGATTTCCTCATCTATTGTCTCGTTTTTACCCCCTTTTTTCCAGAGATTTATGTTCTTGGGGCCTTTGATTCTCAGGCAACATTGATGGTGTTGGAAAGTGGGGCAAAGAGAGAGAAGGAAAGCAAGAAAGAATCAAAGAGAAAGACCCAAAAATTGAGAGAAAATTCATAGTTGATGTGGGGTTTTTTTAACCTTTGGATGTGTCATTTGCCACATGTTAGTCATCTAGATAAAAACTGAAGAAAACATGAGGATTCTAAATGAGAGGGGAGCTAGACCCAAAAAAAAAAAAAAAGAGTGTTCAAAATTAATATAACAATATATTTTTTTTTCTTACTAAACAAACACTGAATCAAATACATAAACCCATAAAATTCAAACCCACAAGCAAAACCAAAACTGCCAGATCAACTTGATAATAGCCTTGTACCATATCCACTTTCTCTCAACTCAAATCTTCTTTCTCTCTCTATTGGTTTCGCACAAGCCCACTCTCTTGCCCAAGAAGTCCATTTGACCTTAATAGTTTCCTTAGATCCAAATCTCTATTCACCATTTGTGAAATCACCAAGAAGCCTATCTAGCAAAAGCTTTTCATTTTTGAACTTTCTTGTCTGATATTTTGCTCTATTAGCTTATTTTAATTTGGCTTATCCACTTTTGGGTTTGCAAATACTAACAGCAAAAATATTGATGGGAGGATCGAATGGTAGCATAGGGCCCTTGATGCCAATTGTGCTAACTGGTAAATTTATTTTTGACACAGATAAAGGGTTGGGTATTTGTTGGGTTTGATGGTATTTTTGGGGTGTGATTTTGATGAGAGGAAATAAATGGATTCCAGTTTTGGTTTGTTTAATTGTCAAGAAAGTACAAGTTATGCTAAGAAACAAATAAACACGGGGACTTTGTTGTTTTGATCTTGTGTTTGGGTTTGATTTTCCGGGCTTGTGTGTGTTTGTATCCTAAGAAAAATAGATAGAAAATGAGAAGGTCTTGTTGAAATTTTTTAAGGAATTTTTTTAATTTTGTAAACTTTTTTTTGTTATTTAATTGCATGGTCTAGTGGTTTTTTTTTAAATAAATGCTGAGGTGTAAGTTTTTAATGTTGATTAAAAAATTTTAACATTATTTTTTTAGCCACGTCAACATCAATTATGCCATCTTTGCCACGTAAGCATTTTCCATTAGTAAGTTAATAGTAAAGACCAAATTGACTGCAAATTGAAAATAACTAGGACCAGATTGACTGCTATCAAAATTAAATATGACTAGACTAAATTGATATTTTTGCCAAAAAAAAAAAAAAAGCCACTCCTATTTAGAACACCATGTAAGAAAACAACCGATTATTAAGGGAAACCATAAAAAAATAAAAAAATAAAAAAAAAAAGGTCAAAAAAGACTAAGAGTCCTTGTCTAAGCAGAAACTTAAGCAATCAAGTTGGCTACTTAGCTTACTCTGGACTAGGCTTGTTCAACCCACCTATTAAACTGACCCACCCGCCTAGATTGACCAGATTGACCCTAAAACCGCTAGATTTGAGGCTTGTGGCGGTAGGCAGCAGGTTCAGACCTCTAGAAACCAATTCTGGTGGACCAATTGGCAGGTTGTTGCTTCAAAAATTGACTCCAACCGACTTGACCAATCTCCACCAATAAAAAGCTATTGTCCGCAGTCATTTTAAGCATTATTTGATCAAATCTCGCTAGATCCAACAAGATCTCGACATGATCTAGAGGATTTCGGCCAAATCCAACTAGATTTTGGCCAAATCTGGCAAGTGCTGTCCAAATCTACTCCTCCCTGACCTAGTTGAGATCGACTACCACTCCGACCCGAGTCCTTCACCAGTTGGCAGCAGGTCTGGAAATTGCACACTTGATTTAATCAGGTTGGTTCTGTGTTGGTCACAAACCAAACTCGGATTGACCCGTGGACAGTCTTACTCTTTATAGGCCAAGAATGTATTGACCCCATGTGATAAATTTACCAATTGAGTTAGTCAAGTTAATTAATTAATTCAATTAACATGAAAAATGCGTAGTAGCACAAACAAATCACCAATTAATCTAAATACAGCGAAAATTAAATTGACACGGTAATTTATTTACGAATGGAGAAAACCTACATGGCAAAAACCCCATCGGGTGATTTTAAGGTCACCACTCCCGAGAATCCACTATTATCAAAACAAGCAGTTATAAGTAAAGGAATCCTAATACCTTATACCAATCTACAGTTGAACCATTACTTCAATATCTAATTGGACTTGTTCTGTAGTAACAATCTTTCATTTTCAATGCACGGCTCTCAGTACATGACTAACCAATAGATGTGTAGATCCTAATACACGACTTAATCACCAACTTGAGAAAGATGTTGGCTGCAAAGTTCTTCAGTTCATCACACGATGAAGATCACGAAACTCCTTGGTCACAAACCCCTAAGGTGTACAAACACAACAATTTCTTCAAGAAAAAGATGAATTAGGGCAAATTCTGTCTCCGGTCACAATTTACATGAACACAACTTTGCTTCACACTGGCCCAGCCTTTGACAGCCCTTAAAATAATCATTATATATGTTTAGGGTTGTGAGAAAAGAAATCCTAAACACATACTCACGGATTTAAGTGAAATCAGCTCTGAAAAACTAAATTTCATAAACCTCGATAGATAGGGTATCTATCGAGCTAGCTATCGAACTTTGAAATCTAGCACTCTTTCACTTGTTTCTTGGACAGATTTGTATGGCTATAACACTTGATCTTGAAACCTTGTCACTTGAAGCATTAAACACATCTTAGATCTACCCAATTATAAATAAAGTGCGTTTTGTCAAAGGATTAGCCAATTTTAAATTGACATATGTTCCTAACATCAAATCACATATGTCCTAACAACTCTGGACCAAATTTTTTAAAATGTGATAATAGAAAGCCACTCAAAGATTTCGGTGGATGCTCTTATATCACCAGGCAGTTTAAAAATATAGGGGATTTCTGTTCTTTTAGATTGGCAGCATTAATACCAAATTGCAATTATAGTTGGATTCCTACTTCCTAGAGAAGCTAGGGAGCTGTTTGGTTTTTAAAAAACGATCACTCATCACTCCTTACTCAATTTTCATCACTCATCACTCATCCCTCTATAACGCATCACTTATCACTGAAAATACCACAGCTTCCTCTTATTTATTTATTTTTTTTATTTTTTTGAGAAACTAGACTGGAAACACCAGCCTAGCTATTATTGAAATAAGAACAAACTTTAAGAAATATTAGCAAGAACCAAAGGAACAAACTCCTCCGGGATGTCTTCTAACCAAACTTGAAATTCTAAACCTGACTTGGCTTTTTTCGCCAGTGCATTAGCAACTTTATTACAATTGCGATTAACATAAATAAACTCTGAAAAACTCAATTGGGCTGCCTCATGAAGGATATCATCAATAATGTGACAATAAATGGATTGGTCAGCTCTACCATTTGAAAGTCCGTTGATCACAATTTGCGAGTCACCTTCGAAAAGCACCTCATATAGACTCAGTTCCTTGGGCAAACAAGACAGCTCGACAGCATGCTAGTGCTTCGACTTCAGCTATTGCTGAAGGGAGGGGAATATGCATGGATAAGGAGCAAATGATTTCTCCTCTGTGGTCGCGAATCACCACCTCGATACCCACCGAGTTACTTCTTTTGAAGACTTCTCCATCGAAGTTGGCTTCGAATTTGGCATTGGGAGGTGGACACCAATGGTGGACAATGGAAGCTTGGTTTGTCACTTGCTCAGGCTCCTGCACCTTAAGGAAGTCCTGAAGAAAGTTTCCTGCGGCTCTTGTAATGTGTTCCAGTGGTTGTGAAGGGCAATTGAGGCTAATTGTATTACGCCTATTCCACAGCATCCAAGCCATAATGATGAAATACTCGGCCTTGTGTTCATCAGCAACCTGCAAAAACCTTGAAATAAAGTTAGTGAAGTCCCCAGGAGAGGGATGAGCCAGGTCCCAAACCCAACTGAGATTCTTCCATACACCTTCAACCTCTACATAGCCCCACACCACATGTATGATATCTTCAAGTTGGACTTTACAGTGGCTGCATAACTCAAAAGGCACAATGTGTCGTTAAAACAAATTATCCATGGTTGGAAGAGAGTTGTTGTAGGCACGCCTAGCAAAGTGCTTCACCTTGTGAAGGACACATAGCATCCAAATTCCTATCCAAAAAGATCTCTGGGGGATTGGGTTAGAGCTACTTAGGTTGGTGGCTAAAGCATTAGAAGCCAACAACCTGTAAGCATTTCAGGTAAAGAAATTTCCCAAAGGAGTTTTGGACCATACCATCTGGTTAGTGAGCATTCTTAAGCTCAGTGGAATGCTTATAATTGCATCCGCCTCCTAAGGTGGCATGTTTGGCACTTGTTTCCAATTTTGATAACTCAAAAAATTTCACTTTTTGTGTGATCCACGGATTAACTTATTGCAGCTTTTACTTTTTTTTTTTTTTTTTTTCCTTTCCTTCAACCCCCATTACCCAAACTCACTTAACAGCAAAGCAATGGCATCGACCGGATTGTGGAAGAATCCAGAAACTAAAAACGAATTTAGTAATCAAAATTATCGTTCATAAGATAGTCAGGGAAGTACTAAAATGCTTTTTAGTCAAAGTCATACTTTAGCATTATTTATTTGTTTATTAATGAAATACCGAGCCGACACTTTTGACTATAAATCCGCGCTCTCTTCCGAGTGTTTTTTGCATACCATCTTTCACTTCATCTCTCTTCTTTCTTTTCCCTGCATTTTCTATTTGCTTCAATATCTTCAGTTTTGTGAAAATGGCAGACGAGGTGATTCTGCTAGATTTCTGGCCCAGTATGTTTGGGATGAGAGTCAGGATTGCACTGGCCGAGAAGGGTATCAAGTATGAGTATAAGGAGCAGGATATATTTAACAAGAGCCCTCTGCTTTTAGAGATGAACCCCATTCACAAGAAGATCCCAGTTCTCATCCACAATGGCAAACCTGTGTGTGAGTCTCTCATCATTGTTCAGTACATAGATGAGGTCTGGAACGATAAGTCTCCATTGCTGCCCTCTGATCCTTACCAGAGAGCTCATGCCAGGTTCTGGGCTGATATTGTTGATAAGAAGGTACCTTTAATACCATTTCTTTTTTCTTTTATATTATTTTAATTTCCTTTCATTCTGGGTTTACGAGTTTTAATTTTAAGGCGATGACATTTGAAAGATTCACTTTGAAATGAGTATATTTTCTATCAATTTCATAGTTGAGGATTCGTCTAAGATATTGAGTCTTATTAGTTATTATTCTATACCACAATCAAAAACCATTTTAATATTCTTCTACCCGAATAGATTCGATTTTAAATTTATTACTGTGTTCATCCTTTTATGTAATCTGCGGAAAATACAGGTTTATGAAGTTTCAACGAAGTTATTGACCACAAAAGGAGAAGAGCTGGAGGTGGGCAAGAAGGAATTCTTTAAAATCTATAAGATATTGGAGGGGGAGCTTGGTGACAAGCCTTATTTTGGGGGTGAAACATTTGGGTTTGTGGACCTTTCTCTTATCACTTTCTACAGCTGGTTCCATGTGTATGAGGTATTTGGCAATATCAACATAGAGGCAGAGTGCCCCAAGATTATTGCATGGGCAAAGAGGTGCTTGCAGAAGGAGACTCTGGCCAACTCTCTTGCTGACCAGAAGAAGGTTTATGAGGATGTATTGAGGAGAAAACGTAGCTTGGAGTAGAGAAATGGTTTAGCCCAAATCTTGGAGTACTTAGCATATTAGAATGATTTTGAGTGGTTGTGTAATAGCGTTCATTCATTTTGTAACGTTCAAGTTTCAGTTTTGCTTACTGTCAAAAACTAGTTTGGGTTTGTTTCATCTAGGTTCATTGAACTTGTTAGACACTTTGATATGGGTCTGTTGAGCTTTAAATCGAATGGGCATGCATTGGAACATGAATAAGGAAGATAGTTTGTTATGTCTTCTAAATATTAGATCATGTTATGCCTTTACTTTTATTTGGGGTATACAAAAATTTTGGTAAATATGTGTCTATGTAGGGAAAATGTAAGCACTATATATATATATATATATATTGTTGATAAAAGCGCTATATTTTTAAATTTAATTAACTCACACGATAGTTAATTTTACCGTGTACCTATAGTTTTAAATATTAAAACCTCACTCCATCGAGGATTAAATTTAGAAAAATAAATAAATAATTATATAATGTAAGGTTGAATTTATTTAACTATGTGTTGGCTTTATTTTGTGCTAAATTTACTTGTAAATCAGCATTTAAAAATCTTGTATTTAGGTGGGAATAATGTAAAGTTTGTGTGTAATAAAGTATGAAAAATTGCTTAAGTGTGTGCATCAAAAGGCTTCTCGCGACTGGATCTCACGACTAACTCGTGGCGACTTGCTAGAATCCAACGCACGTGTGAAGCATGCAAGAAGTTGAAGGGTTAGGATAGCTGGATTACTACAAGACAAAAAGAATAGTCTGGCCATTCTGTTAATTGGCAACTGGAACTCGCGACTTGTCCTAGCCGCAAGTGACTCGCCAGTATAAATACCCTTATACCCACGAAATGTAGAGAGTTTCTAGAGAGAATTTTGAGAGATAAATCATAGAGAACAATAAGATTTATTCATCCATAATCTTACACCTTTGATTCTTCAAATTCCTCTACTCTCACATTTTCCATTGTCATACTCTTGAAAGGATCTTTAGCCAAATCCTTACCTCGCCATATTCATATCAGTGAGAAGGTTATTGGTGTTTGGAAAGCAGTTCAAGTGAAAACTAATTCATTTTAGTTGATGCAATGGGGTTATTGTGAGACCCGATAAGCTAGAAAAGACAAGATTCGGCGTAACCCTATTGGAGCAAGAAGTTTGGAAGGCTTAAGTGCATCAAGTAGATTAGGTTTAGAGGGTCTATTACTATTCATGTATCTCAACTGATTTTTTAGTAGATCATTTTACCGCTTGGAGGGCGGTTGAAAGGTTTTTCACCAAATTCTTCGGTTTCTTCTTCGATAACATGTGCCGGTGTTATCTTGTGTTTGCTTCCCTCTATCCCTTACTCTTTACTTTTAATTACTGCTGTGTTATGATCAAATTATGGCTTAGAATAGTTTGCATGTTTGGGTATAGCTTATATTTATCTTTCCGAACATATATTGCTTGAGTATAAACTTATATTGGTTATTTTGTAATTGAGAGACTGAACATTCACTAGTATTTTACACACTAAGTGAGCTTTCATCTAAGAAATATATAAAATTAATTTATATAATGAATTGATTAATAGGTGTCCTTACAACATTTATTATTCAAAATGGCTCTAATCTAAAGTGTCATTTGGCACACAAGTCTAACTTCTTTTTTTTTAAAAAAAAGGAATATATATATATATATATATGAAGATAGAATTTTATTATAGCCTAATCTAAGCATATATGTATGTAATACTCCCTCCTAGAAACTTGAAACTCGGCCCTTACCTCTCACACTCCACAAACACTTATACTTATGTAATAACCATTGCACTAAGAATGTGCGGTAGTTAAGTCTAACATTTTACATGGCTATTATTGCCTTTATAACTTCTCATATTCTCTTACACAATATATGTATTATTTGAGAGGTATCTTATATTTAATTGATTTTTCATCGTAAAAAGTATTGTCAGCACAATCTTTTAATTTTTTTTTTTTTATTTTATTATTGCAGTTTTACAACTAGACCGTTGAAATGAAAGTGGACAAGCTTTGCATTAAAATGAATTCATTATTTTTTAATGGTGTTAATTAAGGATATCAACTTTTTTAACTAAAAAAAAAAAAAAATACATACTCCAATTCCTAAATCAACTTTTTTTTAGAGATATAGATAAAGCCTCCTCTCATCGGGTCAAATCTTTCACTCAAAACAGAACTTAATCTCAGATATAATTATCTACCTATTCGGGGTAATATTTAAGTCTTGAGGCACTTTGAAATTAGTATCTGACAACATCAATCACTTGGGTAAGAGTCCGCTTTCATTGTAACTACACAAGGAGACATCCATCCCCAAAACTGTCATAAGCCTAATTCCTTAACTTTGTGAAAGACCTTTAAATTGTTCAAAAATGTGTTACACCTTTGTTAACATCGCAAAACATGTGACGACAACAACAACAACAATATATATATATATATCTATTTATTTATAATTATTGTGAAAGTTGAATGCCACAACTAGTGGATGTATATAAAAGCATTCCTGTTAGGTGTGCTATAAATATACCATTTTGACACAGAAAAAACTTACTTTATTATTTTAGTACATCATTTTACTATATACCCTACATCAGATATTCTATTCTTCAATTCCATACATTAAAATAATATATACAACATATTAAAATAATATTTAACTAAAATTGCCACCACAACTATAGCACCACTGCCCACAACCACAAACACAACACATTAGAACCCATCCCAAATCCCACACCCACAACCTGCTTGAGAGAGATTTAAAGGTCGAAAGATGAAAGAAGGTTATCGGTGTGGCATGAGGGACAACACTTCGAGGTCAACAGCGAGTTGTGGAGAATGAGGCGGTGAGATCAGCGGCGACAGCTGTGGAGGACGAGATTGGCGAGATTGAAACCACCCAATACCGAAATCACAACCAGCTCAACTACCCAAACCTAAAGACTAACAACCCACCAAAAACGCCAAACCAACTAACCCATCTACTGTCTCAACCAATCACCGACTTAAAACCCCAACCCATCCAACCCTTCAACTAACAAAACCAACCACTAGACCAAAACCCTCAATGCCACCATAAGCAACTAACCCACGATCCAAAATCCGTTGATGCCGATCCATAGCTCTGCCGCTCGATAAAGAGAGAAGAAAGAAGTTTATTTGGGTTTGATTTGAGATGTAAAGAAAGAGAAAGACATTTGAGGTTGAGGGTGAGGGAGGGGTTGGGAAGAGAGAACACAGGTTGGGAGACAGAGATAGATTTGTGAGAAGAGAGAGAAAAAGTCAAATAAAGAATTGAGAGAAGAGAGAAAAGTTGAATAAAATTTTATTTTTTTTGGTTTGGCATCTGTGTCCATACCGTTCCAAATATGGAACGGTACTGTTCACTTGTGCCAATGTTTTGGCATTTAAAACACCTGCTGTGGGGTGTTTTTTAGTGTTTGGTGTGTCAAATGCCAAATATTTGGCATTTAGCACACTTGATGAGAATGCTCTAATGATAACAAATGGTGCAATATTGTATATATTTAAAATGATGTGGACAAATAAGGCCATATATCAATTAGTAATTTGCCTATAACATAAAACATTTGACATGTATCAATATATTTAATATATTTGTCATGTGTCAATAATAAATGGAAATTAAAAACAACATAATTGGTCTTATTTGGGAATAGCAATTGGTTTAATCTTCTACTTAAATGGGTTTTATAGTTACATCCAGGGACAGACTCAAGATTTTAAGCTAGCAAAGGCCGGAGTATATATTAAAAAAAAAAAAATCCAAATAAGCATCTATATAGTATTAAAAAAAATATAGATACATAAAATCATTATTTCTAAATACATTAAGATGCCATCATCTACTAGCAATACTAGGCTGGCTAGGATTTTTTATTTTATTTTATTTTTTGTTGAAGTTAGAGCATTCACAGTGATGGTGCTAAAAATTTTAGCTTTTAGTACCTTAAAAAACTACTATATCTATTCTACCACCTCGTCTTACAATATATCTGTGAGAGACCACCAAAGGTGCCTCTCAAAAAAGAGAGATTTTTGAATGCTTTTTAGGGCACTTCTGTTTTTGGGTAAGTGGTGTGGAGTCGCCACTTATTTTTTTTATACAAAAAAATAAGAAAAAACTAAATACAAAATAAATGACTAAATTGTTCTATTCTCATTGATTAAGTAAAAAAAGTACACATTTGGTAAATTGAAAATTACATGGCTTTGGGTCATACTTACAAACTACCAAAAATTACATGGCTTTTTGTCTTAGTTACATTCTACCCAAAATAAAAGTAAAGGCAAGGCTTAGATCTACTTATCCAAAGACCTAAATTTGGAGGCTAAGTTACAGAATGGGAAGATGTAAGGCACTCACTCTGCCCAGACAGAGTCTAGTCTTCTAGACTCTTATGACCAATGTACCCCTTTATGTATGCTATGAATGACATATTGTACACGTGAAACAAAAATTAAATCACATAAGTTTATTTATGAATTCATCCTCTTCTTTGTTAAAAATTCAGACATATTTTGTGATTTAAAAAAAATATATTTGGTTTATATATAAAAAATTAGTCTGTTTTGTTGTGTAAAAAAAGTGTTTTTTAAAGAGAAAATTCAGATATGTTTTTATTTAATTAAAAAAATCTTTTAATTTGAGAAAAATATCAGATATGTTTTTGAGAACTTAAACAAATGGTTTTTCAATTTGTAAAAGATTAGATTTGTTTTTAAGAAATTAAAAAAAAAAAAAAAAAGATTTTTGATGACAGAAAAATCAGATCTATTTTTGTATACTAAAAAAATTGAAAAAGATTGCTTGAGAAGAGGATTTCATTCATGACCAAAAATTTACTCATTAACTGACCGATGTGGTACTTTAGACTCAGTCACTGAATCATTGGTGCTATATATTGATATCAAAATTTTCACAAAAATAATTCACCTACTTTCTTATCAATTCTCTAATCTTGGCTCCACCGTACACCACGTATCTATTTATCAAAGCAATAGTGTGGAAAAATGGTTGGAAAATCTGTGTCAATGATATTTGTTCAAAGCGATTTTTGCTTAATCTTGATGACGAAAGCAATGACATTTTTTTTTTGTTTTTTTTTTTTTTTGGGGATGAAGACGAAAGCAATGACATTGTCTAGCTGTAGAGGCCTCTCGATCATACTTTTCTAGTTTCTTGCGACCCACAGCCTATTGCTTAAATCTTAATGACGAAAGCAATGACATTTTTTTTTTTTTGATTTTTTTTTTTTGGATGAAGACGAAAGCAATGACATTGTCTAGCTGTAGAGGCCTCTCGATCATACTTTTCTAGTTTATTGCGACCCACAGCCTGTTGACTATAAATCCACACAGCCAGTTTCTTTGAATTCAATAGAATATCACTTTTCTTTGAACTTTCCCTATTTGCTTCGATAATAATAATAATAATAATATATCTCTGACAATGGCAGACGAGGTGATTCTGCTGGATTTAAAAAGTGAGTTTGATTAAATTTGAAGTAAAGAAAAAATTGACAATGTAGAACCAAAAATAACCTTTCTAAAAGCATTTTAAAAAGTATAATTTTGAATAAAATAGAATAGAGATGTAGTAGAATACATATGTAATTTGAGAGTAATCCTTGGATATTTTTAGAATACAGAGAATGGTGCTCTCTTCTCTTATATTTATAGCAACATTTATCCATAAAATTTATGGTGGATTCCATTATAAATGTGAGAATAAAGAGTACTATTTCTTTGTACTCTAAGAATACTTAAGAAATCAAGCTTTGTTCACATGGGTGTCCCATACATATGTGGTCACTTATTCTTTTCTTTTGCGAGTAGTTCTGGTGCCACAACTTGTTCATGTGGTGAGTTATGGTTAGTAGAGGGGTGTCCCCACATGAACCCACCATCACCTCTCAACCAACTATGCCTAGTCACATGAACGACTTGTGGCACAACAAGTTGTGCCACCAAACTTATTCTTCTTTTATTGTTACTACATAGGCAAAATATTATAGGCTAGGATTATTAGAGGTTCGTTCCATTCAATTAAAAAAGGCGAAAAGCACATTTTAGTCCCTACATTTTTAGGCGATTTCTATTTTAGTCCCTAAATTTTATTTTTACCGCTTTTAGTCCCTATCCTGAAAAACGGTTCCATTTTGGTCCTTGCCGTTACATCAGAAACGGATATTGCTGACGTGACAAACGGCAATAATAAATAATATTTGTTTAATGTCCACGTGGCCTAATTAATAATAAAAAAATATTTTTTGACATTAAAAAATGCCACTTCAGCAAATAAATTAAAAAAAATAATTTATTAATTTTAACTAAATAAAAAAAATTAAAAACAGAATAAAAAATTAAAAATTTTATGAATTGAGATCTAAGTGTGTATTGAACAAGAACAACAAGAACACAAACTTAAACCCAATTACATAAACCCAGAAATTAAAAAAAAAAAAAAAAAGATTATTTAATTGTGGTCCGAATGGTCCACCCTTCTTCATCATCTCTCACTCAACTGGATATGGGTTTTCCGCCGAAGATGAATTCGTGGTGCCCGGTGGTTTACCCGATGACTTTGTGCGCGCCGCCACTGCTTGCTTGGCTTTTGCTCGTCAAAATCCAAACATCTTGGGGTCTGTTCTTCTAATTTATTCTCATTCTCGTTTTCTTTAAATGTTTATTTATATTTTGCTTTGCTTTGCTTTGGCTTGTTCAGTTGCTTTCCAGAAGAGATATTGCGGTGGTGGTTGAAAATGGGTCGCCATTTCTGTTCAAGAATGGTGAGGAGTCAGTGAGGAGGATGAGATCGTTTTATATGGGTTTGGGTTCTCAGTTTCATATGGGTTTGTTTGTATTGGGAAGTTGCAAGGATCGGTTGGGTTTGAAGGGATTTTGCTCTAATGGTCTTTGTTTGTTTCAAATTTTTCTAGTTCTGAAATTTATGGGTTAATTTGTTTTCTAGGTGATATTTGTGGGTTTGCTCTAGATCTATTGTTGGGTTTATGTTTGTGTTCTTGCTAGAGATCAGTTTGTGTTTGGTTTAAGTTGATTTTGTGTTGGTTTCTCGGAAAAATGAGAAAATCTGGGTTTAAGTTGTGATTTTGTATATCTGGGTTTTGTGGTTTGAGAAAATCTGAGTTTTTTGGTTTGAGAAAATCTAAGAAGATCTGCTGTTGGTTTTGTGTTTGTGTTCTTGCTGGAGATCGATTTGTGTTTGTGTTTGTGTTCTTACGTTTGGTTGACAAGAAAGGGCAAGAAAATGTGAGAAAATCTGGGCATGTGTTCTTATGTCTAAAATCTGGGTTTGTGTTCCTTAGTGTTCTTTGGGAAGAACTTTTTTTTTTGGATTTTAGCTGAACAGAGAGAGAAAGAAATGGTCGAAGCTGATGGGTGTTTTTTCTTTCTTTTTTTTTTTTTTTTTTTGAAACTGTGTTTTTTCTTTCTTTGTTCTTGGATCTGGAATTATGTTCATTTTGATCTTCTTCAAGGTATACTTTGATCTTAGGGTTTGGTTTTTTTTTTTTTTTTTTTTTTTTTTTTTTTAATTTCTGGGTTTATGTAATTGGGTTTAAGTTTGTGTTCTCGTTGTTCTTGTTCAATACACACTTAGATCTCAATTCATAAAATTTTTAATTTTTTATTCTGTTTTTAATTTTTTTTATTTAGTTAAAATTAATAAATTTTTTTTTTAATTTATATGCTGACGTGGCATTTTTTAATGTCAAAAAATATTTTTTTATTATTAATTAGGCCACGTGGACATTAAAAAAATATTATTTATTATTGCCGTTTGTCACGTCAGCAATATCTGTTTCTGATGTAACGGCAAGGACCAAAACGGAACCGTTTTTCAGGATAGGGACTAAAAGCGGTAAAAATAAAATTTATGGACTAAAATAGAAATCGCCTAAAAATGTAGGGACTAAAATGTGCTTTTCGCCATTAAAAAATTATTGTGGGAGAGCATAAGACAAATGGGGGTAGCAATTTTTTGGCCCAGCAAATGGTATCAGCCAACCTTTGTTTTTTTAATCATGTTAGAGATATATATATTAAACATATATTAGCCCAATGTAACAGGCCCAAGCCCATTCCTGATTATACTAGTAGTCTAGGGTTGAGTCGCCTATATATACTCATGTTAGGGTTCATTGTAACACAGGTTATTGTACTACACTCTTATACAATAAAGATGTAGCCCTTAAGGGATTTTTCCGTGGATGTAGGCTGACAAGGCTGAACCACGTAACCCTCTTATTCTCAGTGTTCCTATTCTATGTTTTTCCTTTCGCATCCACTCTAGCATATACAACATGGTATAACATATTGCGTTGCAAATAATAATAATATTATTTAACATGGTATCAGAGCCAAACTTTGTTCTTGGCATCAAACAAACATCTCTACACAACAAAGAAGATTCATACATGCATAGCACAGATTCACAGTGCCCCCGCTTAGCTCAAGATCTAGACCCCATGGCATCATGCAACCGCCATGGCTCACTACTGTGTCCAAATCCTCAAGTCCAAGCAATTCGTGCCTCTCCCTATCAGATCTGTGCAAATTAATCCTTCGCCTGACGAAATAAACTACACATACGTGCTCCTCGGCCTCCCGTGAGGAAAAACCAGAAATCTGGCCATCCAAAACCCAGTCACGCGCCTCCACGCGCTGCAATTGGCTCTGCAAAATCACCACACGCCGCCGCAAATCTCGAATCACGGATAGGATTGTGACCACACGCGCCGCTCTGTCAAACTCGTGGCCTGCCGATTTACAAACCCGAAAAGCTCGACAGCCTAAACAAAGACACGCACCCACATGCGCCGCCTGGGTTTCTGGCATCATCTGCACGCGCCAGTGGACTATTCACACGCGCCGAAAACTGTAGCTAATGTCATCCATGACATCATTTGACGACGTCAGCAAACAAAGCCACATCAACCCTAAACACGTCATTAGCCACATCACTAGCCACGTTAGTAGTGTCGCCTCATCAGCACCACGTCACCTAACTGACTGTTAACCCAAACTAGCCTGACCTGGATCACCCAGATTTGACCAGTGAGCACTGACCGTTGACTTTGACTAGGACTCGTTAACTTTGACTTTTGCGTTGACTTTTGACCAAAAGTTAAAATTTCCGAAATGACTTATCTTGCTTAGTTTTTCATGTAGATTCCAATTTTGGACTCCATTTCTTCATTTGAAGCTCTGAAATTGGTCTATTGGCATATTCTTCTTTGTGGTTTCTTCAAAGGTATTCTTCAAGACACCTCCGAATGATCTTCTCATGCTTATCCAATCTCAAGCCTTTATCGAGATTCCACCTTGAGTTTGAGAGAGGGTGTTAGAGATATATATATTAGACATATATTAGCCCAATGTAATAACCCTAAGCCCATTCTTGCTTGTATTAGTAGTTTAGGGTTGAGTTGCCTATATATACTCATGTTAGGATTTATTGTAACACAGGTTATTGTACTACACTCTTATACAATAAAGATGTAGCCCTTAAGGGATTCCTCCGTGGATGTAGGCCAACAAGGCTAAACCACGTAACTTTCGTGTTCTCAGTGTTCCTATTCTATGCTTCTCTTTCCGCATTCACTCTAGCATACATAACAAGGTATAACACATTGCACTTCTACTAATAATAATAATATTATTTAACAAATGGTATCAGCCAACCTTGATTTGCCGAAGAGAGTCCACTAGTCATGTTATGTTTTTGAAGAGTAATATTACTTACAAAAAAAAAAAAAAATGATGAAACTAATTTTTATATTAATTAAGTTGACAAATTGTTATTGATTCTTATACAAGCTATCATCGATCACTTGTTTACTTACCATGACAATTTGTCACATTAATAATGGTCAGATATTTTGTGTCAGTAGAGTCTCTTTTTGAAGAGAGTCCAGTGTGATGTTTTGTTTCTTTTTAAGAGTCCAGTAGTCATGTTGTACTTTAAAGAGAGTCCAATAGTATGTAATGTTACCATTAAGGAGAGGCAAGTAGTCCCTCTCAATCTCACACGCAATCAAGAACATCTTATATGGACCTTGCAAAGATTTAAAGAAATATTCTTTTAGCCCAGTATACGTAATTTGAAATTCATTACTGTTATTGTCCATCCTGTTATATAATCTATGGAAAGTGTTAATAGAATGTGTGTGGACCTTAATTAGTCTTATCTCCTTCTACTCTAGGTTCTATTCGATTGAGACCTTAAGGGGTTTCAGCATTGAGGCAGAGTGTTCTAAGATTGTTGCATGGGCTAATATCAGCATTGAGGCAGAGTGTTCTAAGATTGTTGCATGGGCTAATAGGTGTATGCAGAAGGACATTATCGCCAAGACCCTTCCTGACCAGAAGAAGGTATACGATTTTGTTAGACAGTTCAGAAAAACGCTTGGTTTGGACTTTGGAGTAGACTATTTAGTGGTTAGTCCCAAATCTAGAAGTGCTAGGTTATAATCTTAGTATCCCAGATGGATTAAGTGTAAGATTAACTATATGTTTATAAGCTCTTGGGCACTCTCCCCTTGCAAGCCTATTTTCAAAGGTGAGTTATATTCATGGGTTTGTAACATTTGGTATTAAAGCCAACCACCACGTTAAATAATCGGGCGTAGCTCATTGAGTATGAGATCAAATGTGTTGTGGTTTTGTAGTTAGATTTCGAAGGGAGTAACCTAGAGGCTAGATTGAAATATCAATCATGTCCATCTTTTGTGCATCAACATTCTTTCATATGGGATGCTACAAGAATGGGAAGACTTATTTATGCGTTTTTTTTTTTTTTTTTTTTGTATCTAAACTAATTTTTTGGTGCTAAATCTCATTATACTCCAATTTGATTTTGTGATAAGAAAATGCATCAATTTAGAATTAGGATAAATAAAAAGTGTTGAGCTTTAGGGGAAAAAATCGAAAAGTATATGAGCACGCACTCAGGTAGCATGTGCTTAGAAACTAATATTAATATATTAAAGTCTCAAATTAATGATCCACAAGCCTCAACTTTTATTTATTTTTTAATAAATTAGTTAGTTAAATCAATGGTAAGGAGAGATGTGAACCCAAAATGTGTGGATACACCAGAAAATACCAATCGAACTTAAAAACTCTTGGCTAATATATTTATATACACATACACACACAAACACTTGGAAGCCTAAAACCCGAATGCTTGGATTTTACCCCCAAAGATATGCTTTTATTTCTAAAAAATGTAGAAGTGCATAACATGGGCATCAATATTAGCCAATAAATTAAGAATATATTAAGTATCAAAGATCAAGATTTAGAGGGGAGTAATTCTACAGTATACCCCCCCATCCCAAAAAAGGGGGTATGGTACCCACTAGTAGGTAACCTACTATCTTAGGTTACTTTTTTCTCACATTTGATGATTTCATACTCACATTATGTAGTTCCAATATCATATGTGACAGTTCTTTTCTCATATTTATTGGTTCCCCTACTTTTTTTTCTCATATTTGACAGTTCTATCATCACATTGTGCGGTTCTAGCATCACATATGACAGTTCTTTTGTCACATTGGGTGGCTTCCTTACTTTTTTCTCACACTTGGCGGTTCCATCCTCACATTATGTAGTTCCAACATCACATGTTACTATTCTTTTCTCATATTTGGTGGTTCCCTTACTTTTTTTCTTACATTTGACAGTTCCATTCTCATATTGTGCAGTTCCAATATTACATGTGATAGTTTTTTTCTCAGTAAACCACCAAGGAAAAAAAAAAAAAAAAAAAAATCTCACATTTGACGGTTTCATCATCACATTATTCAGTTTCAACATTACATATGACAGTTATTTTGTCACATTGGATGGTTCCTTTATTTTTTTTCTCACACTCGTCGGTTTAATCCTCACATTGTGTAATTCCAACATCAAATGTGACAGTTCTTTTCTCACATTTGGTGGTTCTCTTACTTTTTTCTCACATTCGACGGTTCCATCCTCACATTATGCAGTTTCAACATCACATGTGACAGTTCTTTTCTCACATTTGGTGATTCCCTTACTTTTTTTTTTCACATTTGACGGTTCCATCTTTACATTGTGCAATTCTAACATCACATGTGTCAGCTCTTTTGTCACATTTGGTGGTTCCCTTATTTTTTTTCTCTCATTTGACAATTCCATCCTCACATTTAACAGTTCTATCATCACATTTGATGGTTTCATTCTCACGTTGTGCATTTCCAACATCATATGTAACAGTTCTTTTATCACATTCGGTGGTTCCCTTACTTTTTTCTCATATTTGATAGCTCTATACTTATATAGTGTAGTTCTAACATTACATGTGACAATTTTTTTGTCACATTCTATGGTTCTCTTACTTTTTTTTTTTTTTTCATGTTTGATGGTTTCATCCTCACATTATGCAGTTCCAAAATCATATGTGATAGTTCTTTTGTTACATTCGGTTGTTCCCTTATATTTTTTTTTTATCACATTTGACGGTTCCATCCTCATTTTGTGCAATTCTAACATCACATGTGATAATACTTTTGTCACATTCGGTGGTTCTTTTATTTTTTTTCTCACATTTGATGGTTTTATCCTCACATTATATAGTTTCAACATCATATGTGACTGTTCTTTTGTCACATTCAGTGATTTTCTTTTTTTTTTTTAATCGCATTTGATGGTTTCATCCTCACATTGTGTAGTTTTAACATCACATGTAATTTTATGTTTGTCACATTGAGTAATTCCTTTATTTTTTTTCTTGCATTTGTCGGTTCTAACCTCACATTGTGCAGATTCAACATCACATGTAACTATTCTTTTGTCACATTTGGTAGTTCCCCCCCCCTTTTTTTTTTTCCTCACATTTGACGGTTCCATCCTCACATTATGTAGTACTTGCATAATATGTGACTGTACTTTTGTTACATTCGGTGGTTCCTTATTTTTTTCTCACATTTAACAGTTTTATTATCACATTGGGTAGTATCAACATCACAAATGATCGTACTTTTGTCACATTTAATAGTTCTCTTCTTTTTTTCTCATATTTGATAATTTCATCTTCACATTAAGAAGAACCAACATTACATATGAGCGTAGCCAACCCAACCCAACGCCACTAAATTACCAAATAATCGACGAATATATATAACAAAAATACGTAAAAGTACAGTCACAATAGTTTCACATATGACTGTACTTTTGTCATATTTGGTAGTATCCTAATTTTCTATAATTTGTTTTTCACATTTGACAATTTTATTGTCACATTGGACAATACTAATATCACATATAACTGTATTTTTGTCGATTCATAACAATCTTGGTAATAATTAAAATGTTAACAAGAAATTTTCCCAAAATAGTTATAAACTTGAAAATTAACAAAAATACCCTAGAAATTAAGGATTTCAAAAAATAGTCCTAATAATATATATAATTACTAAAATACTTTAATGCTTCAAATATTACCAAAATACCTTCATTAACCTACAAAATGACTAAAATACATTTTCAAACTTTCAAAATTAATTTAAAAAAAAAAAAAAAAAACATTGAAACTGAACAAAGTAGCGCTAAAAATACATAAAATGACTAAAATATTAAATATTTTGAAACTTACCATAATAGCATTCAAACTACTCAATTTGGCCATGTTAAGTGATATCTTGGATTTTTTTTTTTTTTTTTGGGTAATAATAATTGTAAAGATATTTTGGTTATGTTAGAGGTTTTCAAGACCACTTGGTGTTTTTTGACATCTCATGGGTATTTTAATCAAACACATCTCAGCTTTTTTGATACCTTTATGGTGTTAAATTTTCTCAATAAAGGTCACCCAAAGCAAATGTTATTTGTTAGGAAACATTTGATCCTCTAAATGATTCCAAAGAAGCTATATATTTAGACCATACAATGCTGTAACTGCGAACTCTAAAGAAGAAGAAAAAAAATTAAACCTAAAACAATTTAGGCTTCAATTTGTTTTCTTGAAGAACTTGAAATTGAAACATAAAACAAGTTTAGGCATCAGAGCATGTTCTTGAAGAACTTGATATCCCAAATATGAAAGGAAAGAGAGTGTAAAATTGAGAAGCAAATAAATTATGCATTCTAATGAAAATAGCTAATGATATTTTTGTTAGGAAATAACAAAATGAAACAACCAAACAAAAGCAAAAATACACCAAACCAGCAGCAAGCTATAACTACATTTCAAAATAATTTTAGATTTCAAAGTTTGCCAAAATGCAATGTTATCAATATTTAACAATTACATTCAATATTTCTGCAACTATTTTTTCGTCAAAGGTTCCATCCTCACATTGTAGCTCCATTTTTCCAACAACTAATACTTTATAACAACTGAAAGTAATTTGCTCTTTCACAAGTTGTATATGCTTAACAACCAAGTCCGCAAATATCTTGTTGTGGATGGCATCTACCTTGTCCTTGAACGTGTCAACTTTGCCTAATGAATGACTGCATTGTCCATATACATGTGTAGGAAATGTATTAGAAATCAATAAACGGTCAAGATTGAAACAATAAAAATATATGGCTAAGATTTGGGCGGGTACCATACCCCATACCCACTATCTTAGATTCATCCATCAAGCTATCTTAAATTACATTCCATTCGCTTTCAATACTTTGTTGTAGCTTTTTTGACGAAAAGAAACTTATAGAATTCACTATTTGTCTAACTATTTGGTATTTTATGTTATAATCATATCACACTCAAGTGGAATAATATCTAGTGAATGCTGATATATGATAACATTTAGTGGTAAGGTATTGATATTAGTAGTGATGGCCCATGATGGTCTGGGTCCAAAATCAACACTTGTATAATGTATTTTGAAAGCTTTAGGCCTTTTTTCTCTAGTTTAATTGATAGGACATCTCTTTTAAACTTTACAAAGTCTAGGCCATCAGACCTTACAAATGAAACAAACAAACCATCAGCCCCTAAATCACAAAGGCCAACCTAAAAGCAAAATAAACCCCTGCACAATAACAGGGGAGACCCGATACAAACTCAAAGCAGAAACTATTGACAAAAAATAAAAAACAATAGATCACTAACCCCACAAGCTAGCTAAGAATCAACAAGCACCATAGAAAGTAGTAAATGAAAGCAGATTAACATTGTTCCACATGATCCAGTGCATAAGATGCACCTCTAATTTTTTTTTTTGGGGGTGGGGAGGGGGGGGATAATTCAGACATTATATTGAAGAGCAAACAAATTAAAAACAGAACAACCAGCCCAACACAGCCACTTTAGTACACACAAAGTCCTTCAAAGACCACCTAACTAAGATTGCTAACTTTAAAATTTATAAGACAAACAATACAACTCCAAAAGATTAAATCCAAACTATAAAACACAAATAGCATAGTTGATAGGGCCTAATTCTATTTTGAATGTTCGAAGATTTAATAATCTTTAAGCATAACATCTATTCTTATATAACTCGTCAAGCAAAATTTATAAGACAAACAATACAACTCCAAAAGATTAAATCCAAACTATAAAACACAAATAGCATAGTTGATAGGGCCTAATTCTATTTTGAATGTTCGAAGATTTAATAATCTTTAAGCATAACATCTATTCTTATATAACTCGTCAAGCAAAACAACATCCATAAAACTAACAAACAATTTGGGGAAACAAAACGTATTTTACAGCTTGCATGAGTTAGGGTTTTGTCATTTTGATACTTACCTTCAACTATGTTAAAGCGATTTTGATTTTTTTGAGAAGCCTTCACCACTCAGTAAATCTACAGGATGCCAAAAGATTTTCACCCATCACACACAACACAAGAGAGAGAGAGCAAGAACTCGAGAGAAGCAGAGGAAGAACTGAAGAACAAGAGCGCGAAGAAAGAACCTAAGAGATGCAGAGAATATAGAACATGCTTGACCGGTAACGGGTTTTCATTAAAATTAAATAAACGACTAGGATTAAAACAAATGAAATCAACGGTTGAAAATTTTAAGTGGTTACCGTACCCCCCTGATACCATAGAATGACCCTTTAGAGGGATATGTTTGAACAAATACCTACTATTTTAACTGTATTGTGCAACTATAGATGAACCCTCAAAAAGGAAAATTTTAGAACAACTTTCTTTTTTTTGATGAACTTTTAGAACAACTTTCTTTTCTTTGGTTAAATGATTGAAATAATGGTGTAGTTTATCTTGCCACTTACACTCTTGTAGGCTTTTTTTTTTTTAATTAATGTTGTGGAGTTTATCTTTGTGAGCTGCTGAGTTGTCATGATGAAACATGACATGAAGAAACTTCTAGTGCGTAGTTACTTAAGCCAATAGAATTTTTTGTCCTATCAAGGATCTTAAATTTAAGTATCAATTTTAAATTTGTGCGCTTGCTATAATAACAGGAAGTTAGCCAAACAATAGGATAATTAAATAAGGATTAATCAACTACAATAGTATAAACAAAAATAGTTAATAGTAAAACCAATAAAATGGACCAACCATGTAATTGTAAATAATAGTTGATGTGAAATTTCCAGGTCTATTACAACCTTTCATGACATATTTGGTTAATAAACTACGGTCATTGTTACAAATTCATATGGACTTTGGACTTTGGATTGTTCACCCATACTTAACGGTTTAGAATCTTGATGTTGAAATTGATAGAAGGTGAATTTCCTCTTAAGAATCATGTCTATCCTCTTTGAAACTTCAACTATATCATGTCCTTTAATTTGTTTCACCCATATGAATCCTGGCATCAAAACTCAGAATAAAAAACTATGGTCGACACCATAAATTCATTTGCTTTGACATTAAGATCCTAATCACTCACCAAATACAATTATTCCTACAAATCAATAGCCATTTGAGCCGAAAATCAAAACTAAAAATCATTTACAATCGAAGACGCAGAAATCAAGAATAAAACAAAATTCCACCCCTACATAATGCAATATGGAAAGAGAAGTAGAGACAAATCAACTCTTAAGAACAAAATGTTCACCTCCTAAAAAAAAAAGAACAAAATGTGCAAGAGTTTGTTAACAGAGGATTGAGACAATTGAAGAGACTCCCAAAGATCCGAAAGAGAAGACAATGGAGCTTAAATAGAAAAAGTCTACGACCACAAAATTTTTCACAACCTTTTGCTATAACTGTGATGCGATAAATTGTGATTGATGAAGACACAATAGTGGAACATGAGTAAATGATGGTTAGCCACTCACAATCTGCAACGTTAAAATTGTGACAAAAAATGATGGAACAATTTGTGATCATAGAACTACTCGCTTAAATAAGTTACCATTAATGTAGCCTTATTTTTGGTTAAGAATTGGATGAAAGAGACGGATAAAATTCAAATGTACATGCTCACCTTCCAAATTTTATTCTTTCTCTTGATTTAAAAAAAAAAAAAATTGAAGCCATAATTACGTTAATGTAATAATGCCTAATTAAAATTGGGTTGATTGGATTCACCGGAATTTGTGTTGTACCTCGTTCATACTTTAAATACCTTTATAACTATCGAAGAATGTTGAAGTGACTAATTCCTAGAAATTGAGGGGTGTTAAGGACAAAAAAATTGTTAAGAGTTATTATTTTTATAAGGTACTTGATGCTAAGAAAAGATTTTCTATAGGTAGGTTGGCTAGAAATTTCTCGTAAAAACACCTGCCTCTTTTATTCATAATGAAATTATTTTAATCTTTTTTTATTCCAGATATTCTTATTAATATTTGTTTCTTTTTTTACTTCTTTCCAATTTTTGTTGTTTGTCTGTCTCTAATGGACAAAATGAGAATAAAAAGAGAAGCCTGAAGTGCCTGAAAGGCCTGTGGCAATTATATCTAACCATGCACGTGTCCCATATTAATTCTTTACTTTTGTTAGACTAAAGGAATGGTTTGGAGGATTCTGACTAGGGTTGAGCTGGGTATGGTTGTATCTTGTAACGAGGTTTGTGTGGTCTGTGGTTGTTGATATGTCATTGCCAAAGTGATAAATAATATGACAAAAGCAATGACATCGTCTGGAATATTGCGGAAGGATCCAGAAGTATTAGAAATGTTAGTGCAATAGACTTGACTTGGAAAAGCATGTCATTAAATAAAAATAATTACCTTATAAATATATATAAATAGTTTCTCAAAAAATATATATATATATATATAATAATTACTCCTTTAATATAAAAATAAATAAAATAAAATAACATTTGCATTAGTTTATTAAAAAATTTATATCTACTTTAATTTAATATAAGAATCTAAATCATTTTTATTTTACCTAACAATTTTTGCATTCACATAACCATTATTTTTAAAACATTCACCCAACTACCTTCACACACATAAACCAAAATAATAATTGAAAAATGAATAAAATGTGCATTTCATGATCACGTAAGTTTGAACAAAATATATATAATTTCAGACAAAATGATATAAATAATTTTTTGAATTAGTTAATGAAAGATTTGCATTTATACTATCTTACATGGACCGATGCAAGTACCAATCATTTCATAAGTTCAAAAAATTAAAATACTAAAATAAATTAAAAGTGAAAAAAATTAATTTTGGTACTAAATATTATAATAACTAAAACATTTTCCTTATGACTAGAGACATTCTAGTCTATTAAGTATAATAAGTATATTTATATTAAAAAGTAAATTTTATGACATTCTTATCCTCACTCCTCAGTCGTGAAAAAAAGAAGAAAGCACTAGCAGTAATTCATATTTTAATGAAAACCTCTTGACTATATAAACTGACGCTCACTTCAAAGTCTCTTTGCACTCTCTCACACTTATTTTTGCATTTCTCTCATTTGCTTCAACACCTAGAGTTCTGTGAAGATGGCGGGCGAGGTGGTTCTGTTGGATTTCTGGCCTAGCCTGTATGGGATGAGGGTCAGGATTGCTCTGGCTGAGAAGGGTATCAAGTATGAGTCCAAGGAAGAGGACTTGAGCAACAAGAGCCCTCTGCTTTTAGAGATGAACCCCATTAACAAGCAGATCCCAGTTCTCATCCACAACGGGAAGCCTGTGTGTGAGTCCCTCATCATTGTTCAGTACATAGACGAGGTCTGGAATGATAAGTCTCCATTGTTGCCCTCTGATCCTTACCAGAGAGCTCAAGCCAGGTTCTGGGCTGATTTTGTTGATAAGAAGGTACCTTTTGTACAATTTCTTTTCCTTGTGTTTTTCTTTTTCTCGGTTTTCATTGGTGTATGAGTCTCATACATTTGGCCCCTTTTTTTATTTTTTATTTTTTTTTATTTTAGTTTTTAAATGTTCAGTTAATACTTAATACTAGGTTAAATATTTTAGTTTATGTTTATGAGGTTGGATTCACTAGATTTCTTTTAAAAAATGTTATGTTGGAATGTTTATAGATTGTATTATAATTTACTAATTCGTAGGTCATGTCAAGGCAGTGATTAAATTAGACATGCAAGATGACTGTATAAAATATTTTACCAAAGAACTTGCTAATTCTATGAAACTATATAAAATATTGTGATTAAAATTTTTTTGTAAATTTGGACTTAATCTTAAAACTCCTAGAGTTTTATCATTTGATAAGTAGTCTTAAGATACTGAGTCTTGTTCTTTATCCATTCAGTTGTTCACCAAGGATTTCATATATTTGAGGAAGATTAAATAACAACCTAAAATATAAAATTCAGAAAATTACATGAAATTTTTTAAAATTAACAGTGGATAGAAGGCAACCCCATACTCTGTCCTGCGTCTTGTTGATTGCAAGAATGGACCCATTGAAGTATCTAATGGAGAAGCCTGTGCAAGATAGGAAGATAACTAAATGGGTTCTACTTCTATCAGAATTCGATATTAAATATGTGACTCAGAAATCTGTGAAATAGGTGGACAATTGGTGATCACTTAGCCCATTGTTCAATAGAAGAAGCTGAAGAAATCCAAGGAGACTTCCCAAATGAAGATATCATGGGGATCGAGGTAGAATCATGGGCATTGGAGTTCTTTTAATTTCTGCAAAAGGGACACACATCCTATTTTCTGGTACTCTCAACTTTCCTGCCAACAACAATGCCACTGAATATGAAGCTTGCATGAAAGGGTTACGAGCAACCCTGGGTCTTGGAGTGAAAGAGTTGGAAGTATACGGTGACTCAGCCTTGATAATCTCTGAGATCCAAAATAGATGGAAGATCGAAGAAGAAAGGCTAATGCCTTATCATAAATGTCTTCAGAAGTGGGCCTCAAAATTTAGCAAGATCCAGTACCAATATGTGCTAAGGATGCAGAATCAGATTGCAGAAGCTTTAGCAACAATGGCATCCATGATGGATGGGACAAAGGAAGATAAAGCTAGACTAATAGTGGTTGAACAAAAAGAAAGCTAGCTTATTGCATGACAATAAAAAGAGGATGAGGAAAAGGATGGAAATGAGAATGGTATTCAGACATATCTACAATATCTCAAGGATGGGACATACCCAAAGTTTGCAGACAAGAATGACCAAATGACCATCAGGAGGTTGTCTACTAATTATATTATTCATGGTAAGAGGCTTTACAAAAGATCATATGATGGAATTCATCTCCTTTGTGTGACTGCCAAGGAAGCACATCAAATAATCAAAGAGGTTCATGAGTCAAGTTATAGGTCACATATGAATGCACACATGCTATCATAGAAGATAATGAGACAAGATTATTACTGGACCATTACTAAAGCTAATTGTGGGGCTAATGTTCAGAAATGCCATCAATGCCAAGTCCATGGAGATGTGAAGCATATGCCACCTATGCCATTACATACAATGACATCACCTTGGCCGTTCTCTACATGGGAATAGATATTATCGAGAAAATTCACCCAACAGCATCCAATGGCCATGAATTCATACTCCTAGCCATTGATTATTTCACTTAGTGGGTAGAAGCTGCCTCATACAAGGTTCTGAACTCAAAGAAAGTTGCTCAATTTATTCAGACCAATATCATTTGTAGATATGGGGTACTGTATGAAATTATCTCAAAAAATGGGCTACATTTTAAAGGAGAAACAGAGAAGATGCTATGATAGTTCAACATTCAACACCACAATCCTCGCCCTACCATCTTTAGACTAATGGAGCAGTTGAGGCTGCTAACAAGAATGTAGGGCAAATCTTGAAGAAGAGCACAAAAAACCACAAGGACTACCGCCTACAATTACCCTATGCACTTTGGGGTATAGAACATCAATTCGATCTTCCATAGGAGCCATTCCTTATTCATTGGTGTATGGGATGGAAGCGATCCTCCAAATTAAAATGGGTGTTCGTTCATTGAGAACAGTGTTGGAGAGTCAAATCCCTAAAGTAGATTGGTTGCAAAGTAGATATGATCAGATATGCATGATGGATGAGAAGAGACTTAAGGCCCTGTATCATACTCAAGGTTATCAAAGGAGGCTTAGGAAAGCTTTGACAAGAAAGTGAGAACCAGAGATTTGAAGTTAGGGGATTTAGTACTAAAAGAGATCAAAGCCCTGATTCAAGATACAAACAGGAAGTTTAAGCAAAATTGGGCAGTTCCATATATTATCAAATAGATATACTCTGAGGGAGCAGTAAGGTTTATGGATTTAAATGCAAAACCTTTCATTGAGCCAACCAACATGGATCAATTGAAGAAATACCACGTCTGAGGTGGTAATCTCAAAGCACCACATCTAAAATGGTTGTAAATTAAGTAGTTTCCCTTTCTAGGTTTGTCAAAAGGGGGGGAGGGGGTTAGGTCGAAAACCCAAAAGGGTATTCTAAGCAAAAGAAGAGCAAAAAAAAAAAAAAAAAGTGAGAAAGCCTACTAGGTTGAAAACCCGAAAGGGCATCCTAGGCAAAAGTTAAGGCAAATAAAAAAAATGAACTACGTGATGACCTGATCCTTCTACCAAGGAGGTATGTAGGCAACCATGCACTAGTCTAGTCACAATATCCCAAACCCACCCATTAAGCGAAAAAGAAATTTTTTTCAAGTTCAACCATTCCATTAAACCATGTCATTACACAAAATCAAAAACCTAAACCCTAAACCCAATCCCCCACCCCACTTGAGAAGA